>NC_048299.1:148997371-149240388 GCF_013100865.1 Trachemys scripta elegans
CATAAACACATGAAGAGACCTAGGTTTACAATTTATGATTAAAACTCTACTATCTACACAATATACATAGACATAAAATGTAAAAACTTAAATATCTTAGAAACAGTAGCCAATCAATTGTTTTAATTGTCATATTTGAATTCAGCACATCAAAATACCTAATTATTAGCACATTTTATCTTTGAAGCAGACGACTTCTCAAAAATTGTAGACCAGTGTTACCTAAGCTTACAAGCCAGCTAGCTAGATTCCGGGGCCAGATCCTCAGCTGCTCTAAATCAGCAGATCTCTATTGACTTTAAGCGATACCAATTTATACCAGTCCTTACACTATAATGCAGATGTTACTGAATGGTGATACTGTTTCAGCATCACCCCCGGTGAGTTTGCTATCCACCCGCACAACTGAGCAAATCAGCAGCCAAGATACGTGTGGCCTCCCACACTGCTCTCTCTAAACCTTTGTTCACTCCCATCATTTTTTTCCTTCACCTACAAAACACACAGGCACTTGAATAACTCACAAGATTCTCCCCTCATTGCCTCACTGTTATCCACGGGGGAAGCATCTTTGTTTCTACCTAGATAAAGGCAAGGAGGCAGGTTGCTAAGATAACGGTGCTTCCTTTCTTTAGACATAACAATAAGAAGCCCATTTAAGCAAGCAGCATATGCAGCAGTGGGTATTGTATTTAGAGCAAGAATATAAAAACCAATCGCCTGCCATGATGATGTTATGACCGTCCAGCTGAGCAAGGAGATAGCCAGAAAAGTAGTGCATCTCTGCTCAGAACACCTTCTACTCAGATTCCCAGGCCAGAAGGGACCACTGTGATCATCCAGTCTGACCTCCTGTATAACACAGGCCCTAACACGTCTCCCAAATACTCCCTAGACTGAGCATATCTTTTCGAAAATATCCAATCTTGATTTTAAAATGGCCAGTGATGGAGAATCTGCCACAAGCCTTGGTAAAGTGTTCCAGTGGTTAGTTCTTCTTACTGTTAAAAAAATTATACCTTCTTCCGAAGTTGAATTGGTCTAGCTTCAGCTTCCAGCCCATGGATCGTGTTATATGTTTGTCTGCTAGACTGACGAGGCCATCAAATATTGTTCCTCACGTATGCATCTTGTTTCATGACACTTGTAAGAATATCCAGCCCAATTCCCTTTTGTTCCACCACTTCAGCGCCCCGTGGGGCAATAAATTCAATGGAGTTATAGTTGCTCTGTGCTGATGAGACAAGATGGTCCAGTGAGTAGAGCACTAGACTTGGAGTCAGGAGATCTGGGGTTTATTTCTGACACTGACCTGCTGTAAGACCTTGGGCAAATTGTTTCACGTCTCTGTTTACCCTCCCACCCTGCATCCATCTTGTCTTTTTAGACTGTAGGGTGCTCAGGGCAGGGTGCGGTCTCATACTATGTGTTTGTTCAGCACCTAGCATAATAGGGTTCTGATCTCAGTGGAAGGCCTGTAGGTGTTTGCGTAATACAAATAATAATAGCTGATGTAACTGAGAAATGTGTTACACTATTAAGAGGGTGGTTTCCTACACAGAGAAGACTGCACAGTACAAATCCCAGTTACCTGTGATGGGTTAATTAAAAAGTTGCATTTTCCTACCTTCTATGACCTCAAAGGGTGAATCTCAAAATGTAGCTATGTCAGAGAAGGCTGAGGAAATGTCTGAGTGGGTCAAGCAGATACCAGTGATAAGGAGCAAGACGAGAGGAGGTTTTGGAGAGTGTCAAGGGACTTCTCAAGTATAACTGGAATAGCATCAAAGAATACCAGCAAAGCAACCAAGAGGAGCAAGGGAACGTAGGATACATAGTCACAGTCAGAGAGATTCAGGTCAGAGGGAACCACCAGATTATCTGGTCTGACTTCCTGTATCTCACAGGCCACCAACACCTCTCAGCACCTGCACACTAAACCCAACCAAAATTAGTCTAACGTCTATGACCAAGCTAAATGTTCCTATGAAGATTTCTGACCCCAACAAGACTCTAACGAGGGGGGTCTATATCCTTTATAACATCCATTCCACCTCTGCCTCACTAAATATTCTGGGGCAGATCCTCAACTGATGCAAACTGTGCAAAAACCTATGACAGCTTACATCAGCCAAGACTCCGTCTGTGCAGCAAGAGATCCCAGAATCCATGTGAATTGGTCCAGCTCACTTCTGCAAAGGAACCCCTGCCATGCTAGCTTTTAAGGGCTGATCCAAAACCCATCAACATCATTACGACAGACCCTCAGCTATTGTTAACGCACCTAGAATTGTATTATTTTAATTTATGTGAAGGTAAATTTAAATTGGGGCTACATCTTTATTTAAGGCAGCCACCCATGCTTTCTAAATCAGCTGTTTTATTTCAAACAACAAATGATGGTTATACTTTCCTTTCAAGCTTTGAAAATTAATAGCTAATTATTCTTAACCTGGAGGGATAACACTTAAACAAAAAATAAATAAATAAAAGCTAATAATGTCCTAAACTAAATGTAGATGAGAGACCGTCTCCGTAAATGGCAAGACTAGAATTAACGAAACACAAAGGCATTCATTCAAGCTGCGGGGTAAATTAACATAAGAAAATCAAAATCCATTTCACAGCCTAGCCAGATACAAAGGAATCAGCCTCATTCCATTGCCTCTGTATTAATCTGGCTTGTAAGCAGCTGTCTAATATATCGCAGTTGCTCCAGAACAAATTATATTATCCAGAATAATACTCTAGTGGAATTTCCATTGTCCATGGAACCTCTGACTTAAGGCTTCACTGAAGACCCACGGAAGAATTATTTTCCTTTTTCATGACAAGATCCAGTGACTGGAAGGAAAAGTCATTAAAGTTCAAACTAAAAATAAGATGCATATTTTTAACTGTGAGGGTAATTTGCCATCAGAACAGATGACTGAGGGACATAGTACATTCTCCATCAGCAGGAGCCTTTAATTAAGACTGGACATCTTTCTAAGAGATATTCAACCACAGGTTGTTGGACTTGATGTGGAAATTGCTAGGTGAATTTATATGGGTTGTGTTGGCGCAGAGGGTAAAATTTTGAAAAATGGCTAAGCTATTTCAGAGTGGAGCTGTGCTAATAATGGATTTTTCAGTTCACAGGCAATACTTGGGAGAGGGAAAAGGTCAACCTGAAACCAAGATGTTGAAATTGTTTGCATTGGGAGGGGGGGAGGGAATGGGGAAAAGTATCATTCAATCCAAAATTTAAAAAAAGTGAGTATTTTAACATTTAAAAAAAAATATGAAGGAAATCTTTATATGGAAAAGTCTTTTGAACTGAAAAATTGAAATGTTTTTACTTTTTTGGAATTTTTTCCCTCAACACAAACAATTCACAAATTCATCTCAGTTTTGCTGAAACATTGCAATGTTTCTGAATCGGCATTCTTTGCCCAAAAAGGGGTTTTCCTGAAAATGTTTGCCTTTGCTCTATTTAGGATCCTAAGTTCCATTGAAAATCATTGAAGGTTCATCGAAAGCCAATGAAACTTAGAAGTCACTAAGGTGCATTTGAAAATTTTATCCCTACATTATCATAAAGATCCCTTCTAGCTTTAAAATCTATGAATCTCTTTTGCTGTTTCTAACTACACAAAGGCATAAATCTGTTTCCTGGTAGATATCCAGTTCTTAGGGTCTCTCTCCAGATGGGAGGCAGGTGCCTTTAATTCTTTTAACCAGTCCTGAAGAGCATACAATCGTGCTATGAACAAAATTATGGCAATAAGATGTTTGTCTGGTAATAGCATCAAAATCCACAGTATATGTATAAGTCTAGAAACATCGTCATAAAACATAAGCTGCCCAAAACCAGTGCCTCCTGGGGAAGTGATCCTTCTGCTTTGAAACTGACATTGCTGTCTTCATTGTTTCCATGAAAGTTTCCCAGGAAAACATCCTTGGTGCACACCATTTGACACCTTAATTCTGATGTCAAAGCAGCAAATGAGACACTTGTCTTTTTCTTGGCTTCAGAGAGATCTGTCTCAACCTTGGGATGCCAGGCTCTGTGAAACAAGCTACTTCTGCATCCTTCCGTAGCAAGTGGCTGTCACTGGGAGACCTTTCCTGCAACAAAAAAACAGCATGTGAAGAATCTCCAGATCAGAGAAGACAGAGATGTATGCCTGTGACATCTGTAGTTTTCTTTATTTTAAATCAACCTCGTAGACCGGGCTTGGTGCCAAAAGGCTATTCTCAAAATAGGAGTTTCCACTCCCTTAACGTCAGGCAGAAACTGCACTTCCAAACTGGGGGATGTGCTAATATTATCTTTTCAGATGTTCTTGAGCTCTTCCCTGAGTTGTTTTGGTTTTTAGATAAACTATTTTTAGTGCTAGTGAGAGGTTCAACAGCCCAGAAACTGAAACCATCTAGCCACAGAAGTAAGCATGCTTCAAATTTCTCCTGGAGAGACCCTATCTAGGGTTGATTGGGTAACTTAGAGAAGGAGTGATGGACTTGTGGTTACGGCATTGGATTGGGACTCAGGAGACCAGGATTCAGTTCCTGGCTCTAACACAAACTTCTGCATGTGACCTTGGCTGAGTCACAACATCTTTGTGCATCAGCCCCTTGTCTGTAAAATGAGGATAATGTTATGCAGGAGGGTGTTGGTGGCTGCCTGCAATTATGTCTTAGATCCATGGGCAATCACAGACCTCCCTGAAGATGATGAGTACTAGCTGCCTTTCGTTCAGGCTAAATGAAGGGAGCAATTTAACACCTCTTTTTTTTTTTTAGTGATTGCTAAAATAACAGAAGCCACCACCCAAGGTGCTGGGCCAGATGGAAAGGCCTGAGCAAGAACTAACTCAGAGGGGAAATCTGGGTAATGATTACCAATGCAGAGGTTGGGGCATCCATTGGTGGAGCTGGGTGTCTCAAAAGCAGAAAGCCAACCAGAAAGCAAACCAGAAAGCAAGCAGACAATGAGAGAATCAGTGTGAGAGTGGCCATGGTAGAAAGCCCGGAGAGATCATAGGGCACAGCAGGGGCTAGAAAGTAAGCCGGGATTTCTGAACAAGGAAACTGCCTGCTCCTTCTGTGTAATTCTTTGTAAATGAGCAGCATTACACTTAAGAGACACCTGACTCATATCCTCAATTTCTCCTTCTCCGGAAACAACCTGATCATGCCCCCAAATAATGGCTAACCACTGGGGCTGAGGGCAACAATAGCACCACTTTGTCTCCCCCACTATTTGTCTGTCTCATCTCTTTAGACAGTAAGGTCTTCAGGGCAAGGACCGTCTCCCTGCGTGGATGTACAGAGCCTAACACAAGGATTGTGATCTTTGTTATTGCCTCTAGATCAGTGAAACTCAGACCTCTGCGGTTCAGGAGCCAAATTAGCAGTTAACATTGCCCAAAAGAGCCACAGTAGTGGGAATTCATTGTTTCATTTACTATAGTACTATATATTAATATTTAAACAGTATGATGGGAAAATATTTAGTGTGTGTGTGTGTGTGTGTGTGTGTGTGTGTGTGTGTGTATTATATATATTACTCTCACAGCAAAATGACTGACCAAGTATTATTATTATTTGATCAACTGCAATAGATTAATAACATAGTAAAAGCCTCCTGACTGGTTAATAACTTAGACTGGTTAATCATTAAATCACACAGTGTTTTAATACCATGGGTCACAAAAAGCCGCAGGAGACACATTAAAAAGCCACTTGCAGTTGCCAGGCTCAGTCTAAGTATCACTGCTCTAGGTGCTCCCATAGCACAGGTAATAAATAGCAATAATAAAATTGCCCCCTTGGAGAATCTCAGCAGTGAGACCACCGCAAGGGAGTCGTTGATGGCGGCAGCTTTAGGGGATATAAACATTTCTCTACTACAAACCAGAGAAAGGATTATCTTGTGTTTCATTTAGTAATTATTAGCGTTCATTGTGTTTATTACAGTATTGCCTAGGATCCATCCAGATCTGTGCTCCATTCTGCTAGGCACCTCAGGGTACATCTACACTACCCTCCAGATTGGCGGGTAGTGATCGGTTTATCAGTGATCAATTTATCGCGTGTAGTGTAGAAGTAATAAAATCGATCCCCGATCACTCTCCCATCAACTGCTGAACTCCAGCTCAGCGAGAGGTGGAAGCAAAGTCGACGGGGGAGCCGCGGGCGTCGATCCCGCGCCGCGAGGACGCGAAGTAAGTAATTCTAAGTCGATCTAAGATACATCGACTTCAGCTATGCTATTCTCATAGATGAAGTTGCGCATCTTAGTTCGATTCCTCCCCCCCCCGGTGTAGACCAGGCCTCGCAGACACAGAATAGAAGACCGTCCTTACCCTTCTCAGTAGGCAGGGCACACAGAGGGTAGGGGAAAAAGGTCTGATGTGCAAGCAGAAAAATGTCTTTCTTTCTGATTAACAACCTGGGCTGAATTTGAACACGGGTAGCAGGATGAGGTTACCCATTATCCAAGTCTCTCTGCCATCCCACCCTCATGCTTTATTTGGCTGAGAACATCAGCCACGATCATTCATCAGAAATCCTTAAGCACCACATTACAATATTTTGCATAAAATGCTGAGGATTCCTTCTCCACAAGCCATATTTAAAGTCCCCATTATCATGCTTTAGGTTATCACTTTCACTGTGGAAATCAGCTCTTTGCCTTTAGCCCCCTTCCTCCGACTTCTAGGATTTTTAAGCCGTATTTGCAAGTTCCAATAGCAGTTCCAAGAATCTGGGTGTGAGGAAATAAGTTTAAAATCACATCTAGTCTTTTTCATCTATATGTCAAGTCCAATATTTCCCGCCAGCAGTAATGCTGAAGGAAGCAGTTTCTCTTTTAAACACGCAAGGCTAAAAAAGAGGGATAATCACAAGTTTGTCTTTCTTCACACATTATATTACCCAAAAGGGCAAGAAATTAGCCTAGAAATAGCGCCGTCAGTGGGAGAGAGAACTTGCAGCAAATACTAATCCTGTGCATTTCTAGAGCATCTTTCATGGGAGGATTTGAAAGGGCTTTATAAACATTAAGGGTGGGGGGTTAAAAACGGCTCAGCATTGACCTAAGACTGCTCCTACTGAAGTCAATATTTAAACTCCCACTTACTTTGATGGGAGCAGCATTAGGCCAACACTGAGTGCTTTTGAAAATAATACCTTAATTAACCCTTATAGCACCCTGGTGATGGTTTTAATTTTCAGAACTCAGTTTCCCCATCTGTACTAGGGGGATAAGCGATTTCTCCAAGATCAAGCAGTAGTAGAACCCTGGTGTCCTCACACTTACACCCCCGTTCTCACCACTAAGGCCCTGCCTCTCAGTCCTCTAACTGCCAGCTTTCAGGAACAGAGACCCCACATGGGTGCTGGGATCCCCATTAGCCCATTGCATTACCCAGGATTTTGGCCTATGGGGTCTAACAATCATACTGAAATCTATGGGACTACTCAAGTGCTTAAAGTTAGGCACCTGCTTATGTACTTCACTAAAATAGGGCCTAAAAGAACGTTTGTCTATTATAGGAAATTGTCTTTAAATGCAAGTACTAATGACCAGTGTTCACCTCATTAAAACAGAATGCAGATGTAACTTTACAAAGAATTCAAACAAGAGCCTTGGGAAGTTGGAGTACATCCCGTTTCCATGGTTTATTCATAATATGGGTGTTTTATTTCTAACGAGTTTCTTTTTCACGGGACCATTTAAAATCCATATGACAGGTTACAGCTAAACCTAAGCTGTGTAAATGTCAGGGTTTTGCACAGTTTATGTTTCGGAGTTTAAATAATACAGCACAGTGATTTCTTGTTTAAAAGGCCTTTAGGACCCTCTCCATAGTCCATTGAAGACAATGATGAGACTCCCATTGACTTCAATGGCCTTCCGGATCAGGCCCTTATGGACAGGCTGGAGGGTGATAGAAGTCTATCTAGCGCATGCCTTGGTACAGTCACGATCAACTGGAAAATTCTGCCCTCTAGTGGCGTGTTGCACTTATGAAATGTAAACCATGTCATATGGGAAATGACTCGTAGCTGGATTAGAGAAAAAAATCCCAGACGTTGTCAGCAAGTTGGAAGAGGAAGAACTTCCAGTAATAGATAATGAAGGCTTGATTATTAAACACAAGAACAGACTAACCCCACACGATCAGCAAGGGCAAAGTTATAATTGTTTTGTATTTCTTTCCTGTGATGATTGCAGCTTTTGATCAGTTCAGCCAGATCTCTTGATTTTGGTCAGGCTTTTTCAAAGCCATGTAAATGAGCGAGCTATTGGTGTGATGTTCATAGGATCATACAGAGCTGTCCGATAACATGCAGTACCCCCATGCACATACTCTTGGTGCAGACTAATTGCCAGTGAAACACAAAACTAGCTCCCCAAAAGGCCACAGATCCAGCGCTCTAATTGGGCATCTCTCATTGAAGCCCTGGGATCTGATCTCTGAGGCTTTGCTAGGGCTTCTCCTGGGTTAAAGAAGTGGGAGTTCCCATGTTGAAGGAATATTCATGAAGAGGTCATGCAAGGCACTGCAGATGAACTCTGGTGGATGTGATCATTGTTGAAATTAACATGGGGATGTTAGAAGCAGAAAATGGGTTTGAATTGCAGACTTCCACCAAATGCTGTAGTATTCTGATTCCTGGCATTGATCTAGTGCTTTTCATCAGTAGATCTTCAAGCCCTTTACAAAGGAGATCAACATCATTAGCCCCATGTCACGCAAGGAGGAAACTGAGGCACAGAAAAGGCAAAGTGTCTTGCCCAAAGTTGCCTAACAGGCCAGTGACAGAGCTGAAACAGACACTAGTTCTGCTGATTTCCAGTCCAGTGCTCTATCCAGTAGACACCACTGCCTCCCTCAATTTTTCCTCCACTCCACATATCTGAATTCATACACACACCCCAAGTTTGGGGGGTGTTGGGGTCTAAAGTTTTTATTCAGGTCCACCTTAGACTGGAAGTCACTATTGAGGCACAAAGCCTACAGGTTACTTAAGCCCTTCTTACATTTTGTATGCTGGCATACATGGCACCTGAGCCTTGTGCCATTCCCTGTTCACAGCGTGAATTTCACCCAAAGCAAAAGAAGTTCTTGTTACAATGGAGATCGGGTGAGCAGGAGTCTTAAACAAGAGGTGCTGTTTTGAGGATCTGAAAAGTTACATAAAAAAAAAAAAAAAAAAAAAAAAAAACTTTTCTTTTTTTTTTAACAAACAACTCTTTTCTTCCATGCAAAACACTGACTCTCTCGAGGTCAGCAGAGATGTCCCCACACACATACCAGCCTTGAATTTGGCCCTAGGTATCCTAATGCCATCGTCCTTTCAAGGCAGCTCTACATGCAGTTTGAGCACTGGTCTAACTAAATCAGTTTGCTCGAGTTGAGAAGGAAGGGACTTAAACTCACTTGAAATCTGCAGCAATTTTAACTAAAATGGTTTAGGTCCATTTAAATAAGCCAGTTTAATTTGTGTATGGACAAGAGGTCAGACTTTCCAGCCCCTTAGCTCGGAATGAGTTCTGTGACTCTTATTCCCAAATCTCCAGTAGCTGATCTCATCTGATGGCTGGTTCAATGCATTAAATTTAGGGACCTGATGATTGTGTTTCTAAATAAAAACAAACAGATGGGAGTTTTGCCTTCAATGGAAGCAGTGAGCAATGCTGAGCACTTTTGAAATACCATTTTCACTAAACAAATAAGGTGGGAGAAATGCATATGTCCCTGAAAGCATGTGCCCTGCATTAAACACATGAGGAGTTTCGCTGACGTCAGTGGGATCAATCAGACCTTATGTTGAAATCCTGCCATGCGATCAGCCAGCATAGATCCCTGCACCCACTGCCCAAAAGACCTTTAATAACGGCAATATCTAGCTCTGAATATAGAACTTTTCATACATAGATCTCAAATCATTTTACAGGGGAGATCAGTGCCTGTATCCCCATATTAAAGAAGGGGAAACTGAGGCACAGAGCAGGGCTGTAACTTGCCCAATATCCCCAGCAGGCCAGTGGCAGCACCAGGAATAGAATCAATAGCTGGACTAGAAAATGGGCAGTTAGAGGATTGAGATGGATGGGTCAAGGCCTTACTTGATAGAGCTGGGGGGGGGTCTAAGGGCTTGCCTACACTGCCCCATAATTCGGATTGCAGGGGTTTGAATAGCAGTGTGCACCAAAGGTCTCCACTACAACTCCCTTGTGTGGGCACTAGGTGGAAACTACAAGGTTCCTAGTTCGCATTACTGTAGTCCTGTTTGAAGAGGGTTACATTAATGTGAACTAGGGACCTTTAGTTTATGCCCACAACATCCATATGGGGGAGCTACTGTGCAGCACTGTGGTATTCGCACCCCCATAGTCCTAAGTGCAGGGCAAGATAGACATAGCCCAAGTGTGAGGAATTCTGGGTTCTATTTTCCAAGCTCCATTTTCCTATCTCCTCTTATTTGGGACAGGAAGATGCAAGGCAAGGTGTAATATAATGGGTGCCAAAAAATTCTCTCAGCTCCCATCGGTGGAACATAACATGGTTGTATGGGCACTTTAAATACTTTACAAGTCAGCCCATGCACACAAATGCATTTCAAAGAAATGATCCAAAACCAGAATTTTAGTTGTAACATGGGACGAATGAAAACGTATCTGCCGTAATAGCTACAAGCGGATACCTCCGTCGCAGAACAGTTTCCCCCTTGACTTCATGCCCAATCTGCCTTGCCAAGGCAGCTCTCTCACAGCATATGCATTTGTGGGGGCCCAGATCCTTATTAATAGCTCCTCCCATTTACAGACCATTGTGAAAGTATGCAGAGCATGAGGTGCTGTCCTATTTGTTCATGGCCACTTCCTCTTTCACACCTGCAGCGCTTGCATGGTTGTGGGAGTAATGGTGGCCCTTTTCCCTGCATGAATCATTAATGTTGGACAAAGAGGGTAAAGCTCTGGGTGTTAAACCGCAGGACAAGCGGATTGTGGAGGAAGTAAGTGATAGTTTTGCTGCTAAAAGCACCATAATTATTCATGGCTTTGTTGCTCTCAGCTCTAACTGCAAAACAAACAGTTTAAAATTATTTTGAGCTAATTTGTTCTTGTCTAAGCCCCCTCCCCTCTGAAATTTTTAATACGAGCTGGGGAAAAAAGCCACAAACCACATTCTATTATCAATCACAGTCATGTACCTCTGAATTTAACTCCATTAAAGCCGATAAACATTTATATCAGTGTAACTGAGATCAGAATGTGGTGCGAATCTAGAGTAGCACCTTTAAAGTCAATGAAGCAAGACATGAGAAGTAATTCTCCTGCTCTACTCCACACTGATTAAGCCTCAACTAGAATGTGCAGTTCTGGGCGCCACATTTCAGGAAAGATGTGGACAAATTGGAGAAAGTCCAGAGAAGAGCAACAAAAATTATTGAAGATCTAGAAAACATGACCTATGA
Source organism: Trachemys scripta elegans (assembly GCF_013100865.1). NCBI lineage: Eukaryota > Metazoa > Chordata > Testudines > Emydidae > Trachemys > Trachemys scripta. Next base: position 149,008,847 of record NC_048299.1, read on the forward strand.
GGGAAAAGTGAAAAAATTGAGTTTGTTTAGTCTGGAAAAGAGAAGACTGAGATGGGGGGACATGATAACTGTTGTCAAGTACATAAAAGGAGGAGGGAGAAAAATTGTTCTTAATCTCTGGGGATAGGACAAGAAGCAATGGGCTTAAATTGCAGCAAGGGAGGTTTAGGTTGGACATTAGGAAAAACTTCCCAACAGTCAGGGTGGTTAAGCACTGGAATAAATTGCCTAGGGAGGTTGTGGAATCTCCATCATTGGAGATTTTTAAGAGCAGGCTAGACAAACACCAGTCAGTGATGGTTTAGATGATACTTAGTCCTGCCATGAGTGTAGGGGACTGGACTAGATGACCTCTTGAGGTTCCTTCCAGTCCTATGTTTCTATGAAGGTTTACACCATCTTAAATAAGATTGGAATATAATCCTCTGTACTCATTTTGAGGTTCTAGATGGCTCAGGGAGTAGATAGGATACAGAATCTTTCACATCTGAGTAGTAGGTTCACATCAGCCCAAGTTGCTATCATCTAATTATTGTTAGTGAATATCTTTAATGGACTAAGTGAAATGGATTGGTAGTTTTGGTCAGGTTGACAATGGGTAGGTGTTCACCAAAACTATTACCACCACCACTGACCCCTTTTGGGACAATCTCAGCAGAGTGACCAATGACTGAACAAGCCCTGGAAATTCATCTCCCTTGTCACACATTGAGGGGAGTGATCGCCATTGGCTGGGCAGTGGGGTCGAGAGGGGCAAGCTTGTCTTATTGCTGTGGAGGGAAGTCTTCCATTTCCAGTGTTTTCACCAGCACTGCATTCGTTTAGCAGAAAAAATTAAAAGTTATACAGAAGTTTGGGTATGAGATCAAAGATACTGTAAAATTTTTATGAGCATTTCAGGGGAAAATGAGGTGGAGTTATGCCAAAAAGGAAATAATCTAGAGTTAAAATTGTACACTCCTGATAGATGAGGCTTAAGTATCTCTTGCAAGTTTCATCTAGCATGCATTGTATTTTACAGGTAGTAAATAGTAACAGATTCGTTATTATCATATACATCCCTGTGCCAAAGAGTTTATCTAGGCTCCTTCAAGAACTGTGCTCCTTTTTCTGGGGTGCTAACAGTCCAAGGCTCCCGTCCTATGAGGTGCATAATGTCTCCTGGCAGATGGAGAGAGTCCAACACACTCTCCACACTAATTTCAATGCAAGTAAGGAAGAGTCAGCCCATTTGCAGCATCTGTTGCTGCTTTACGCTGTAATCCAGATTGAGCCAATGTGCATCTTTGTCGCCCTCTAATGGCTGGGAAATGCCTTGCACATTTAACTCAAGTTATACAGAATCTTGCTTTAAGATCCAGATGCCTAGGGTTCAAACACTGATGATGACCCAGACAGAGTCAACAGAATGACAATTGGACACTGGAGGAAGCAGGATGGGCAAGATTTCAGAAGCAACAACTCTGAACATACTGGATTATTAATAGCTAAAGAATAATGAATTGCACAACAAGGATGGCTGGAAATAAAAAGCTTTTAAATAGAGGTAATTGACCCCTGTGCTGAATCAGAGCAGATAATTCAATATTTACACAGGGTTTCAACAGCTAAAGTACACTGGCAGGCCTTAAAAGCTTTCAGAAGACGAGATCCAAGATGTCCCAGGGGGTTATGGAAAAGCTCCAAGTCCTATTTTTTTGCAATGGATTGCTCAAAGTAGGTGCTGACTCTGTAATTCTCTGGCCAAGCAAATGCCACCTGGCGCACAATGCCAGCTTCCCATCAGTGCTCTTCAGCATCAGATCTGTTCTCAGGCCGCTGATCTGTAACTTTGACCTTGTATTCAAGGGAGGCCTCAGTACACGAGATCAAGGAGCCAGTGTTAGGCTGAGCATCTGGCCTTAAATGTTACAGCCGGTCACCCCAAATGAAAGCATTATGGAATTGTGTCAGAACCAATTCAAAAACGTTACAGCAAAAGGATGAACTTGTAGTTAAGGCACAGGATTGGGAATCAGTAGACCTAGGTTCATTACCTAGCTCTGCCATGGAATTTCCTGCATGACTTTGGGCAAGTCACTTCATCTCTCTGGGCCTCTGTTTTTTAAACTTTTTTCCTACTTGAGAAGTTTGTCCAAACACACCCTTCTCCACAAAACGTTTGTTTCAACCAATCAGCAACTTTCAATGAAAAAACGTTGTCAAAAAATTCCCGCCCAGCTCTCTATTTGACAGACCTCTGAAATCCACACTTAAGCTACTGTTGTTCATGCAAACATATTCACGGCATTCAAATCTATTGAATGTTCTAAAATAAAGGCACAATGTTCTGAGAGAGGCAGACTGGTGTAGTGGGTAGGATACTGGATGGAGAGGCTGGAAACCTGGGCTTGCCATTGACCTGGTGTGTGACTTTTGCCAAGGCACCTTGCCTCTCTGCATCTCAGTTTTCCATCCTTTGTCTGTTTAGATTATAAAAGGAAAGACTCTCTCTTACTACGTGTTTATACAGGGCCTAGCACAACGGGGCCTGATCTGAGTTGCAACTTCTAGATGCTATGGTAATAGTAATTAAAACCCAAAACTTTCCAGTTACAAGCAGCAGCGTCTCCTCCCTACAGGAGGCAGAATATTTATTCAGTCCTCATCTTCTCCAAGCTGCCTATCGATCAGCTGTGTTTGTCCTAGGGTTTTCCGCGCCAAGTGCTTGAATTTTAACAGGAAGCAGCAGATGAGCATAGGGTGCCATCTCCATAGCTACCGATGAAGACTTGACAGCAAGAGGTGATGAAGAGGCTCTTACCCAGATGCAGCAGTCATTAGCATTCACCATAACGGCCTAGCTTGAAAGGACAGGCCTACAAAAGAAGCAAAAAGAGATAAATCTCTTGCCATGGAGAACCAAATCCTTCTGGGTGATATTGGATCAGATTTTTAATCTATTGATTAATAATTGTCTATACAGCACTTTTCAAAATTAAAAAGGAGAGCTAGGATTCTGCAGTCCACCTATGATCTATATATATAGGCTTCAGTGCCTGAGGCAATATGGTTTAGTACGTAGGGCACTGAATTGGAAATCAGGATGTCATATTTCTATTCCTGACTCTATTTGCTGTGTGACTTTGGGCAAGTCACGTTTTCTCTCTGCCTCTGTTTTCCCCTCCCTTTGTCTTCTCTACTTAGATTGTAAGGAAGAAATGCCGTGATTTCGGAAAAAAACAAAAAACTTCTCACTGAAACTGAATGAAAATCAAAATTTCCTGAAATCAAAATTCCAAAATGTTTAGGGTTGATGGGAACATTTTATTGATAGAAATCAAAACATTACTTACCAATTTTGACCTTTTAACAACATTTACAGAGTTTTAATCTGCAGAACAATGAGTTCCATGTAGACAAGTCATTTGCAAATGAAAAAGCAAAAGATTCCGTTCTGAAAAAATGTCAACGTTCAGCCCAAGCTGGCCCAGATGGTGGTGGAGAATATGGGTGCCACTTTCACTTGGGCTGGAAACCCTACAACTTTGCAACAAGGATGCAGGCTAAACCACCCAAGTGCCTTCCCACAAATCCCTCCATGTGTCCAGAAGAGTAGACAAGTTCGCTCATAATTCACTGGGAAAGAATCATATAGTGGCTCAGCTCACTGCAGTACAAAGAACCATGGGATATGCCCCCAAAGTCATAGCAACACACATGAGGAAGCATAGCACCAGTTAGGACACAATAACTCAGGTAGGGCTTTGCGGTGTGGCTACTCACACCCAGCCCGTGCCCACGCACTGACAACCTCTGGACCTCCTTGCCAGAGGGTGTTGTGAAGGCCAATACTATAACGGGGTTCAAAAGGGAGCTTCATAGATTCATGGAAGATAGGTCCATCAATGGCTATTAGTCAGGATGGGAGGAATGGTGTCCCTAGCCTCTGTTTGCCAGAAGCTGGGATTGGGTGACAGGGCATGGATCACTTGATGATAACCTGTCTGTTCATTCCCTTTGGGGCACCTGCCATTGGCCACTGTCAGAGGACAGGATACTGAGCTTGATGGACCTTTGGTCTGACCCAGTATGGCCGTTCTTATGCTACCCTGGCTGCTCAGACCCAGTGCCGATCACTCAAGTTAACTCTGCTGTGTAGACATACTTTCACTGCCCTATCTACCCTCTCTAGAGGCTATTATATTTTTTTAATATAAACCCCCCAGTTCAGGGGGTTCATGATTTTAAACCTTGTGGTCCTTGCCCTTTTCTCCTTTTCAATAATATTTATAGCAGTGCAAGCTATGAAAATGATATGGGGCAATCAACTCTCATGCTTCCAGGTCCATGCTGGTCTCCTGGAAGGGTCAGGAACATACTTCTCAACCTGCCAAAGCCCAAATGTATGGACAGTCCCCAAATGAGGAATGGTCCCTCCCAAAAATTATTCACAAATGAAATGTTTTGAGATTTCTTCCTGCCATGTAAATGACTCAGCCTGTTTTATTTGTAAATGCCTAAGGTACCTAATAATCAACAATAGAAGTGAAGGGACACCAACGGGCAGAGTCTCAAAAGAGACAGCACATTAGGTGTTGACCTGTTTGGAACAGCTGGATGTAACGTCACTGAATCCCATTCCTCACTAAGGATCCATCTATGTAGCACCAGGGAGGTGTGATTCCCAGTGCATGTTAACCTACATGCACTAGCTTGAGCAAAGTACCGTCCAACCCGACCCCTTGAGTACATACTCGAGCAGCTAGCCCAAGCCATTCTCTGTGCTGCTGCAGTCACACTGCTATTTTAAGGCACTAGGTCATGCAAAGCTAGCACCAGTATGTCTACCCGCGCTGGGAACTGCACCTTCCAGCTGCTGTGTAGACATATTCTGAGTCATATTTGCTCAGTAATGGTCAGGAAGGAATGCTACGGGATTTAGAGGGTGCAAATCACCCCCCGTGGAGAGAGCCAGCAAAAAGCCTTTTGCACTACTTAGATTTCTCTTCCTGTCTACAAGCTTCTGTACAGACATGCAAAGCTAGAGATAGGATGGGGAAAAGAAAGCAACCCAGCCCTTTGAGTAATTTATGAGGCATGTTTATAGCTGTGTTATTTATTTATAGAGATCCAAGGGGAATTCATATTGTTCTTTAGCACCTGCCATTATATGGCATGTTAGTAGTGCCTGCCAAAAATAAAAATAAAAATACAGCATCTTTGATTAGTGCTTTCGAAAGCTAAGAGTGTCAGCAAGTCCTCCAAAAGTCTATCCCTACTCTCCGACAATAATTTATGTCTTAAAGGCACATGGCCCTGATTAAAAGCTCTCATCACTGTAAATCTAATAGTGCCTCTAGGAAGAAAGAGGCAATTTTTCCCCCCTTTCCAAATAGCTTGTGCTTTTCTGGCATTCAGTTCTGCACCCACAACAATAAGGAATCAGTGAAGATTATTGCAGTGCCTTGGATGGAGTGGGGGTGCTTGGTCTGGCTTTGCAGCAAGATGGAGAGTTTCCTTTCAGGCCTGTGTGTTCAATTTTTATTTTACAAAATTAATTAATTCAGGTGCAGTCAAAATGGTCTACTGCAAACAAACACCATCCCTCTTAGCACACTGGAAGGATAAAGAAAGTCATGTGTATAAGCACAAGCTAAATACTATGCACTAACTCAGACCGTTCTGTGCTCATTGTAGCTATTTGGGGTAGTGTTGGTCTAGAACATCATAAGAACAGCCATACTGTTTGCAGTTGTTGAACCTGCTGGAGAATATTCAGTGGGTTCTACCGACTCAGTGAGGCAAGCGACTCATCTAGGATCTGTCTGCAGGATCAGGGCTGAAGGGAATGCTATGGGTGGATGATAGAGTGTCTATCCTACAGGAAGCCTGAACAAATCATAAAAAAGGGCTCATTAACCTTATAAGCAGCATCTGGAGGAGACCCCAGCCTGATATAGTCTCATGGCTGATAAAGCCCAGCTGTGGGAGGAGTGGGGCTAAATGTATAAAAAAAAGAGGGAAGTTGGTGAAGATAAGGCCGTAAGGAGAAGCTATCTAGTTGCTATCTAGAGAAGAGGAAGTTGGCCCTGGGAATTTGCTTTGTAATACAGACTCTGATAAGAAGCTAAAGGGGAAGAAGTAGCTTTGGGGAGTAGAGGATGCTCCAGAGGTGGGTTGGATGAGAGGTGGGGAAAACCCAGGGAAACAGCAGCAGAGTTTGAGGAGACTGTGGTTGCTGGGCATAGGGTCCCTGGGATAGAGCCTAGAGTAGTGAGCAAACCCAGATTCCTCTACTGGCCACTGGGAAAGTGGCACAGACTTGGAAGTAGATCAGAAGACAGCCTGAGACTGCAGATAGACCATTTGTCCAGTGGGAATTTCCTACCCTAGCAGAGGAGGACTATAGTGAGCTGGCCAGAGAACTAGTCATAAAGAGTGAGCACCTTGAATGAGAGAGACACTAGGGGGTGAGCAACTGGAGGAGGTGGCATCATACAGGAGGAGAGCTATTCCCCAGATGTAGCCCCAAGAAGGCACCTAACTGTGAGTGTACCCCCATCACAGGGAGAAATCAATGCTCGTGCTTCTAGGCTTGCACTTCTTGTCTGAAGGGGTTAGGAAGGGATGTTTTCACTATGTACAGCTTTGCATCATGTAGGTATCATGGAATGTTTTCTATTTTTCTCCCTGAACCTGCAGGTAATCTATGGGCTCACCTGGTTTTCAGCTATCCCCCTAGAAGACTTTCACAGGCAAAAAGCTTATGAGATACTGCTGGGGGGTATTTATTGTAATGTAATCCTTAAAAAGCAAAGCCATGCAACTGTTCAGGCCAATTGCTAGGCACCTCTATTGCTCAGTGTTGCCTGTTCTGCTGATTGTGTTTCAATTATAGTGATCACTTAGGAAAAAGCCAATTAGCGCTGTGTAGTCTGGTAAGGTTCTGCCTCATGACCAGACCCAGAAGTTAGTTCTTATGCAGACCCCAGGATGCATATGAGAGAGTCACACATAGGAAAGGCGTTCTATCCTTGTAATATCTACTAGCACAGTTAGTCAAATGACAAACCCTCCAACCCAGCAAAGTAGGAAGAGCTAATATAGAATGATCAAGAGGTCTGGCATCAGCCGTTCTATACTTGCACCATCCTTGGTTGAATGGCCCAAAGCATTAGACCTCACCCTCACCTTTATCACCACCATGGTTGTCATCCTGGTTTCTCCCAAGGCACACAGGCTAGGATGCAGCTTTTATAGTGTTGTGCTGACTCCCACTATGCTTAGTGCATATTCAGTAGGCGTTTCAGCCCTTTTTGCTTCTCTGTATTTCCTCACCCTACTAATGGCAGAGTGCTCTTTTCTCATAGGTTACTAGGCCTTTTCTCTCATGCTTATTAGCATATATGTTCATTGGTTACCATAGTATTCTTGTGGTTAAACATCTGCTGATGTTCCTAATTTAAAATAGCTAAAGCTGGTATAGACTGGTATCTTGTGGTTACCTGTAATCTGTTTAGCAACACTTGCTTATGACATCACTTTCTTGTGATCTAGAGTCGCTTATGGGTTAGTTACATCACATTTTTATGCCTTGGACTTAGTTTGGCTACGCCGTTGTCTTTAGAGGCTTGAGCCCTATAGGCTTTTGCCTTGCTGCCTTAGTCCATACCCATATCTTACCTACCTATAGGCTATTATCAGGCTTCTGCTTTGCTATGGCATCGAAAATAAAATGCAGCATTGGCCTTCATATAGCTGAGTCTATTCTGTATAGGTTCTTGTACTGCACTCCTCACCATCGCTGCTCTACGCTTGTTCGAGAAGGCCAGGAAAAGCCATGCACCTGGCACTTGAAGTGGGAGTTGGGGGAGGCTTGTGATGGTCCTTCATGAGAGTTAGAGCCACAGTCTGGGAACAGCCCCCAAGTGGATTCTGTGTACAGTGTAGTTGGGAGATCAAAGCTAGCTCAAGTAACTATCACAGTGAAACCATACCAGCAGCACACTGAGTGGTTGTGTAGTGCCAGGGATCCTGAGCAGGTAGGGATAGCTCAGTGGTTTGAGCATTGGCCTGCTAAACCCAGGGTTGTGAGTTCAATTCTTGAGGGGGCCATTTAGGAATCTAGGGCAAAAATCTGTCTGGGGATTGATCCTGCTTGAGCAGGGGGTTGGACTAGACGACTCCTGAGGTCCCTTCCAGTCCTGATATTCTACAATATGGTAGAAATAAGTGCCACTGGGCTAGAGGAGCAAAGCTGCCATCCCAGAGCTTTAGCTGATTTTTTTTTTTTTTTTTTTTTTTAAACTCTGGGCCCACGCTGCTGAATGCCTTGTTGCCAAACTCTTGTAAGAATAGGTGCTCCCACTACAGAAAAGTTCGCTGTGAATTAATAGGGATGAAATGGACAGGGTTCTCTAAGAATCACTCTGAACAATAGACTCTAATAGAACTATAGCCCTGCTGCAGAATTCTGTAAATCAGTTTGAGGTCAACTGTCTATTAAATTCAACAGGATTTTTCAATAAGAATCACATGATATTTCAGCTGCATTTAAACCAGAACCAAAAATAAGGATCTGATCCAGGAATAAAGTAGAGGCAGAGGGATTCAGTGCTGAAAAGCCCTCTCTTCAACCACCTGCTTTGGGAAGAGGTTCAGATGTCCATCTCTATGTGCATATATACATGCCAAATCCCACTTACTTGCTCTTGTAAGTCATTTCACTGAAGTCAGTGGGAGTATGGGGAGGAAGATTGGGAGGCATCCAGGTTAAACAATGTATTTATGGTGCCCTCTTGTGAGGAAACTTCATACTTCAGTCTTGCTTGGCAAAGGCAGGTTTTAAGGTACCATAAGTCCCTGCCCCAATGAGCTATTTGATTTTTTTGTAAAGTGCCTAGCAGAGTCCTGGCAATAGGCACTGCCACAATAAAAACAGTAATATAAAATATTAGCATGTAGTGTATTATGGGAGGGTCAGGTTGCCTAAGAACATACAGTAGAATCTAAGTATGGTCAAATAAAGCTTCTGTTTGTTTTTGCTGAAGATAGAACAAAAGTGGAATTTATGCCAATCTTCATAGCTGTACTTTGGGTGGCTTCATCTCCTGGCAGGAAGAAAAGCAATTGACATAGTCCCTTTGGAAAGCAGTACATACCCTTGTGACTTTGTGCAGTCTATATGGTTTTATAAAAACATAAGTGAATATAATGTAACTGGAATATGCTTCATGCAAAAGGTCTCTTGTAAGGGATCATTACAAAGCTTATAATCTACTGAGTGTGATCATCCTATTTGTATAAATGTACCACTCTTCTATCTAAAACGAGAAATATAAAATATAACTCTGAGGGCCTATTGTAACTATGCGAAGTGTGGGCCATTAATGGTCATTTGGAATCTTGAGGACTCCCATTAACCAGGACCACTGTCTGCAGATGGCTGTGTTTTACCTGAGTGTCTTCCTGTATATGTGTGTGCTGGCAAGTGGGTAATGAAGTCTTGCAGTGATATGTGATCATGTCACCTGAACTGGAATCCATCTTTAACCTGGTGCTTTTCCAGTGAGTGGGGGGTGGAAACCCAGAGGGACAAAGGATTCCCACCTTAAGCAAAAGCTATATAAAGGGGTGGAACAGAACAAAGGAGAGGGAGAGGAGCCATCATGAAGAATCCCCTAGCTACCACCTGAGCTGGAACAAGAGCTGTACTAGGGGAAAGAATTGTGCCCAGGCCTGGAAGGTGTCCAGTCTGAGGAAAAAACTTACTGAAGCATCTCTAAGGGTGAGATTATCTGTATTTAGTTTGATTAGACCTAGATATGCACATTTTATTTTTTTGCTTGATTACTTACTTTGTTCTGTTACTACTTGGAATCACTTAAATCCTACTTTCTGTATTCAATAAAATCACTTTTTACTTCTTAATTAACTCAGTATGTATTGATACCTGGGGTCGCAAACAACTGTGCATCTCTCTCTATCAGTGTTATAGAGGGCGAACAATTTGAATTTACTCTGTATAAGCTTTATGCAGGGTAAAACTGATTTATTTGTGTTAGACCCCAATGGGAGATGGGCATCTGAGTGCCCAAGACAAGCACGCTTCTGTGAGCTGTTTTCAGGTAAACCTGCAGCTGTGGGGCAAGTAATTCAGACCCTGGGTCTGTGTTGGAGCAGATGGGAGAGTCTGGCTCAGCAAGACAGGGTACTGGAGTCCTGAGCTGGCAGGGAAAACAGGAATAGACGTTAAGTCTTGGTACATTAGGTGGGAGCTCTCAAGGGGGTTTCTGTGATTCAACCCGTCACAGCCCTTATCTGGCAATGGTGTCTAACCATACAAATTCAATTTGATTGAATCTATCCTTGCACTTCTATCATTTGACATATTAACTGTGCTATGCAAACAAACAATTACATGTAAATTCCCATTGACTTCAGTGGCTGTCAAACTCAACATGATGCCCATCACAATGGTTTTGTTTAAACTGTACCTTAAACAATCTTCCCATCTTATAAGGATCAGGAAATGTGAGCAATTTAAAGTTCTCATTTAACATTTCAATGAATGTATATTGCAGTAGCAACCAAGGGCCTCAATCAGGATTAAGGTTCCTCTGCACAAATATGTATGAAATGTGCTACATAATCCAACAATGTACAAAAATAAACTCCTTTCTACGCACATACATGCACCACACCCTAATTACAGATTAATTACTGCAGGCCAATCAAGGTGTGACCCTGATCCATAGAAGTTCATGGCAAAATTCACAGTGAGTTCATTGATTCAGGATCAGACCTTACTAAAGGACTTGCTTAGCAGTGATTTGTTGAAGAGAATAGCAGCATTTTGAATTTTGGGATTCACTTGAACCAGATTCCCAGCAGGGCTGGTGTGAATGCATCTGGATCAAAACTAGAGTAAATATTCCCATGACCCTCTGGGCCTCAAAACCACTGAGAATCTCTCAGTCCTCATAGCAACACTGAAATCTGAGTACTGAGATCTGCCAGGCCTGCCAAGCGGCTGCTTCTGTCTGGGTGCAAGGAGAGACCACTGATAGCATCCAACACCTCCCTCTTTCCTCCTGGGCAGTGGAGACTAGGCAGAGAGAAATCCTTTCCTTTCTGAGCTTTGATTTTTAATCTACCCCACCCAATGATCCAGGAACTTGCTGGCAGCTCCCTTTGATATATCAGCTTAAGACATCGATCCCCTAGGACACTTGCTGTGTCCTTCCCACCAATCTCCTAATCTACCCAGGGCTGCCAAAAAGACCCTCATATATTAAACCAGTCTCTCATTACTCCAGGCTAGCATCACTATAATTCAAAGAAATGAACAGTATGGGGTTTGCAAGCAGGAGTTCCAACCTTCATCAAAGTGCATCATGTGATGAAGCTCATAAATATTCAATGCAATTTTGGTTGCAGATCTATTTCTGTCATCACACAGTGTGGCGTTCATCTCTCTCCACAGCAGGTACAGAGTGGAATAAACCCAGAATTCTCCTCTCCTAGCTCAGAAGTTGAACCTACTTGATTCAAACAATGCTAAACTTAACTCCAAATAAAATATCAGACTCCTTAATCCAGCCAAGAAAGGCATAACACAAACCAATGGCTAGACACTAAAGCCAGGCAAATTCAAATGAGAACTTAATTTTTAAGTGAAGGTGACTTCCTTTGGTTTCTTGTTCTAGTGGTTTGTGGTGGACTCTCAATGTCTCCAGATCAAGACTGTAGGAGTAGTTCAGTGGCTTCCAAACTTTTTCACCTACCGTATGTGACTAGGTTCACTTACCACTATGGTGCTGCCTATCTCGGGGATTAGTCTGCTAACCACTATGCCCTTCTGTTGGTGTCTCACCACCATCACTTCTGCTCTAGGGCCCACCTCACTCCCAGGACCAGCGTCCTTTTCATGACACAGCCCTCTGGCCATGTCACACTCTGTTCTCCCCCCTTCTGGGGGAACTCCAGTCCGCTGTCCAGCCACTTGGCTGTGGTGACTGCAGCCAATTGTCTGGCCACTTATTCAGTGGTGAGGTGGGGGGAGTGGGCAGGCACCCACCTGCTACTCCAGGTCCTGGTAGATGGCCACCATCTCCTGCATCCCCTCCAACTCCTTAGATTATTTCCCTGGGCCACTTCCCCATGGCTCCCAGAACCCTCTTTGCCCTTACCTATGGGCCTCAGCCTACGAATCCCTGTAGCCAACCAGGGGGCATCTTTAGCTCCTCCCCGGTTGCTGCTAGCAGCACTGCTCTGTCCAGGGTGCTAGTTCCCTTCTGCTTGGCCAGGAGCTTGATCTTCCCTCATTGAGTTTGTCAGCTACTGAACTTACTCTCCCCTGCAGCTCTTTTTATATGGGCCTACCCAGCCTGATTGGCTGCTCCTCGCAGCCCCTTTCCTATTGGCTGCTTTTTGCACAGCCCTAACAGGCCAATGCGGGGCAGATGCCCCATCACACCATCTTAAATAATTAAGGGAATGGATGAAACATCAAGCTCACATCCAACTGGTGGTACACTTACTACAGCTTGGAAGCGCTTATCTAGTTCAACCACAAGTTACGGAGCTCAATACAGGAATACATAGATGAACTTCTCTGGCCTGTGTTCTACTACAGGTCAAGTTAGATGATCTAATGGTCTTTTTTTGACTTAAAATGAATCTATATCAGCTTTAACTATTCATGGGCATCATCTTGATCTTCTAGATGAAATTGTGGCTCCTTGTGGTTACTGCAGATCTCACAGCACTTTTCAGTATTAGCCCAGGGTGGGAAGAGACACAGGACCGGGGTTCTAGAACATTTTTTTTTTTTTTTTTTTTTTTTTTTTTTTAGTGCGTGTGCTGAACCATTGAACCAAATTGTAAGCCCTGTATATAACGGAAACCACTTCAAGCCAGGGGGTGCAGTAGCACCCCTAGTTCCAGCACCTATGCACAGGACACTAGTTTAATGAAAGCTGGCTGAAAATGGTATGTATTTCTGGCTTTAAAAATAACACTTTAGCTTTCTCAAATTTTCAGAAAAAAATTGTTAAAGTAAAATTCTGAATTTTTCAAGGTTTGACTTTTCAGTTTTTGGCAAGGAAAACCTGAACCCCAAGTTGCTGTTTATTGTTTTAATATCCCCCTCCCTCCAGTTTTAGAGTCTTTTGTTGAAGAAAAATTAAACAATTTTGTTTCTAGGAAAAAAGGCCATTTATTGTCAAACGTTTAGAATGAAAAAATTCAACAGGCTCTAAACTTAACTTTGTCAAAGATTGTGAACCCAGCATTACTTCACCCTGTTTTAACTAAACTGAAGACAATGAGGCCGTCTTTTGGATTTTCACTCATGTTTTAGTACATATAACACTTAACTAAAACAATTGTGATACTACACAAGGTTTGTTCCTAGCTGTGTTTAACTGGCTGCTCCTAGGGTTAAACATGACCAAAATCAAACTCCTGTATCCTGCTCACACTAAAATTAAACCTAGTCTACATTAAGTTTTGCCAGAAGCAACAGAGGGTCCTGTGGCACCTTTAAGACTAACAGAAGTACTGGGAGCATAAGCTTTCGTGAGTAAGAACCTCACTTCTTCAGATGCAAGCTTCTTAAGTTTTGCCAGAACACTTATAGCAGCCCACTCTTCTAGCACAGATGCACTTATACTGGCAAGCATATCTTTGGCTGGTATATCTTATACCAGTTCCCTATGTGAAATAAGCCATCAGACTTTCACAGCATAGAAATGCTGCCAAAAAGAAAATTGCATCCCAAACAGACATTGTCATTCCAGCAAAAATCTCTAGTGTAGACCTGCCCTTACAGTCCTGCTTAACTCATGTTAAAGCATGACTCAGAAGTGAACATATCCTGATTTGCACTGGGAATGGTTTTTCATTTGTTTTAGGAATTATTCGCAAAATTCCTCTCTGGTCAGATGCATCATATTAAGAAAACCATGAAACATTCCAGAGAATTAAATAGCCTAGGAAAATGCGGTCTCTCCAGATCCATTTCACTTTTTTAGTCTAGGATTTCATCAGCCTCTCCATGATGTAAATGAAACCTTTGTAAACACACATCTCTTCTGTAACTAGTTTGATAGATAATGCTTATAGCACAGTCTTTATTTTATTATAGGAGCACGCTGTTGGGGCTTAAATTCTAATAAAACACAAGGATATTAATCTTTCAACGCTGATCTACAATGATAGAATACTGTGCATTTATTAATGTATTCATATGTAATCTATGTCACCGTAAGAAGCCATGTGCATGTTTCTGCATTTATTATGTACTAAATCAAAGGGATTCTAGTGTTACATATGCCCCACTAACCTAGGTAATTTCTATTTTACATGTCTTGCTGCCATCTACTGGTATTAGTTGTGCCTACAAAATTCCTGAGCTGAGGAATACATCAGAATAGAAATCAGCTTAAAATATTAAATTGGTGTAGCTACATTAAACAATAAAGTGAGAGCCTGGAAATTAAAGTTGGAAAAATCAGGAAATTCATAGTTAAGGGCCACTAACTAGCACCAGGCTGTTGTCATGGCACTAACAAGTAATCCTATGGTGTACGTACACATACCAATTGCAACGTTGGTGAGAGAGATCTGACTTGTAATGTTGCTCAGCTAGGCACTGATTCGGCAGAACGCCGAAAGTGCATTGCTGAAGTGTCATGAAAGTTGATAGAATTCAGGCATGTACTTAAATGCTCTGCTGAACCAGGGCCATAGTTCATTGAGGTACCTGGCTGGATTGGAAAAGCGAGGTTAGATAGAAAGAATGAATGTAAGTAATAAGTGTCAATCCTGCACTGTATGGGCAGGAGATGAGGCCAGAGCCCAGATCCTCAAAGGTATTTAGGTGCCTAACTAGAGGAGGATCTGGGCCCAGCTGTCTATTGCTGGGTGGGTGTCGGGGGGGAGGGGGAGGAGGTGTCGGTGAGCCATGAGTGACAAGAAGGCTGATATATCTGCATCTATTCTATTTACGGTATCTGAGGATTTACAGTCCCGTTAGAAATGTGAGTAGTCTGGCAGGACTGGTTAAGGAGCCTGTGGTGGGTGCTTTACCTGGGCATGATGGGTAAATGTCAGAGTAGGCTTCCCTCATCCATAGTAAATGACATTCACCAAACAAGCTCAGATTTCTCTTCCCTGGGAGGCAAGCCAAGCAACCAAAACAACGCTCAGCCTTCCCAGGCTGCAAACAAAGCTCTCAACAGCCTGCAACCTTGACCATCCAACCTTCCAAGTTATTGAGATTAGCATGGCTCTTGCCAGACGTATCTTTCCTCTTCCTTCTATAGGTTAGCAGTGCTGTAGCTGAAATGAGCCCCGTCTGGATGTGTTTTGGCCCTACATGTCTGACCCTGACCCAACCAATGGGAAATCTTCGGAGAACCAGATGGGTAATGTACACACATAGATAGTAAGCTATGGGCTAGAACAGGGGTGGGCAAACTTTTTGACTGGAGGGCTGCATCTGGGTATGGAAATTATATGGCGGACCATGAATGCTCACGGCTCCCGGCTAATGGGACCTGTGGGGGCAGTGCTTGGGGTGGGGCAGCATGCGGAGCCCTCCTTTTTCCCCCCCCCCAGCTGCCCCTACCGTAGGAGCTGGAGGGGGAACATGCTGCTGCTTCTAGGAGCCTCGTGGAGCCATGGCACATGTGGAGCAGGGCAAGCCCCGGACCCCGCTCTCCGCCGGAAGTTCAAGGGCCAGATTAAAATGTCTGACGGGCTGGATGCAGCCCCCAGGCCGTAATTTGTCCACCCCTGGGCTAGAACTTCAGCAGCTAGACATCACCGTGGCTCCATTGACTCCAGTAAAAGTATTATCGATTTATACACTCCGGAACTGACCCAATGGATCAGTCTAATCGATCCATTGGTTTCCTCTACTATACTCAAACATTTCCCTGCCTTAGATTCACAGACAGTTGACTTGATTCATTCACATGATCGGAGAGCTATAGCACACAGCAGTGCTTATAGCATCACTATTGTTCTAGTGGGTTTTTAAGCACTGTATTGATCTCTCCTGGACTTTCTCTTCTTTCAGAATTTTGAGCCCCTTTTTTGATCAAATAGTAACTTTCTCGAGCTAGCAATTGAATTTTTCAGTCAATGCTGGTGAGATGAACCAAAATAAAGGCTGGCAGTCATGTTGTTTCAGTACAAATGATCTAGCTCATGTTTTCATCAAATCAACTATCCCACATGACTACAGAGTTTCTTTAAATCAACACACTGAGACATTAAGTCTCTCACTGTTAAGCTAAACAGACGGAGAACTCAAAAAAAAAAAAAAAAAAAAAAGTCTATCAAAAAGAAGATTGAGCAGTGACTTGATTAGTGCACAAGTAACTTCACAGGGAGAAAATACCAGGTTAAAGAGAGCTCTTTAACCTAGCAGAGAAAGGCATAACAAGAACCAGTGGCTGGAAGTTGAAGCCAGACATTCATATTAGAAATAAGGCACAATATTTTTAAGTGAGGATGATTATTAATCTACAGGAAGTGGCAGATTCTTCTTCTTTCTGACGTCAAGCCCAGTCCAGATATCTCTAGAAGATGTGCTTTAGGCACCACAGGTGCTGGGGATGCTGCCGCACCCCTTGGCTTGAAGTGGTTTCCATCATATACAGGGTTAACAGTTAGGTTCAATGGCTCTCAGCTCCCCCACTATACAAATTGTTCCAGCATCCGTTAATCACACATGTCGTTGTGCTCAGTACAGGGGTAATGATGACATTTAATGGCCTGTATTATACAGATCAGGCTAGATCTAAATGGTCCCTTCTTCCCTTAAAGCTTCTATCCCTCAGCTATTAATAGAATTTATTGAGCATGTCAGATCTTAGTAAACTCTCTAAATCCTATCCCAGCCTACGCTGGGCTCATTGAAAATCCTGCGATGGATTTCCTGGGGCTAGCTTCTTCTGTGGTTTAGGAGACTGGACATGAGAATCCCAAAATGACCACTCATTAGGTGGAAGCCCCATCTGTGTTTTAACTAAATATTAATGCTAGGGGCTGGCTTCATATTTCAGCTCCATGTTAGGCTCAACTTTTGAAGTGTATCTACACTATCTAAACCCAGCTTTATATAAATCAATCCCAGAAAAAAATGGAAGGGTGTTTCGATAGGTTCTACTGTTTAGTCTAAGGAGGTAATGACCAAATTGCTGTGTTTTCGCTGAGACAGGAGAACGTAAGCAAAGTAGTCGAGGTGAAGGTCTTTGCTAGAGGGCTTTTCCTGCCCCCCTGCCTTTTTCAATTCCCAACAGAATATTGTCAAGCCTTGCTTTGCTTGTAGCTGTCCCTCTGTGCTTGAGAACCATGAGACTGAGACTCGTGGCAAGATTGGGGCGATGTCTGACCCTGCTGACAATCCGTGGAAGTTTTGCCATTGACAACAATGAGGACAGCATTTCATGCTTGTGCTCAATTCCTACACTACCACTGTATTATCCCGATGCAACAAAAATGATTAGGTGGCTGGAGCACATGACTTACAAGGAGAGGCTGAGGGAACTGGGATTGTTTAGTCTGCAAAAGAGAAGAATGAGAGGGGATTTGATAGCTGCTTTCAACTACCTGAAAGGGGGTTCCAAAGAGGATGGATCTAGCCTGTTCGCAGTGGTGCCAGATGACAGAACAAGAAGTAATGGTCTCAAGTTGCAGTGGAGGAGGTTTAGGTTGGGTATTAGGAAAAACTATTTCACTAGGAGGGTGGTGAAGCACTGGAATGGGTTACCTAGCGAGGTGGTGGAATCTCCTTCCTTAGACTTTTTTAAGGTCAGGCTTGACAAAGCCCTGGCTGGGATGATTTAGTTGGGAACTGGTCCTGCTTTGAGCAGGGGATGGGACTAGATGACCTCCTGAGATCCCTTCCAACCCTGATATTCTATGATTCTATATTACTGCTGTAATACAGGGTAGCTGCACTGTTAGGGATGCTACCTTTTAGCTGAGACATTAAACCAGGGTCCCTTCTTGCCCATGTGGAAGTTAGAGCCCATGACGTATTCTGAAAGAGATGGAGAGAACGTAGACAACCTAAAGATGAACAGACACATCATGCTTCCCAGAGCTGTGTGGAGAAAGGTAATTGTTTCATGGAGGATTTTGAAATGGGATTTCATTCCCATTTGGAACAAAAACTAGAAACTTTGAAAATTCTCTGCAAAAAGGAAAGCGCTGGGGGCTGTGACTCAGGGCATTCTGGCTGCCCTGGAGCTCCAAACCTTGGAAGCTTCCCAGGCTTATAGTTCCCCATCCACTGCCAGGGAGCTGGAAGCCTGAAATCCCAGGCTGCTGAGGAACTAGGCTGCTGAGCTGACACAGAACCAGAGAGATTTCACAACTTGCCTGGCATGCAAGGTTCCGTTGGAAACCTGCCTGAGTTCTACTGCAACTCTGAAATTGCAGCATCTCTGCAAAACAGTTCAACTTTGACAAATCAGCAAATTCCATTCAAAATGGCTCATCAGCATTTTCCTGACCAATTCTAACTCAGTTCTTTGTGTGGGTGCTTCTCTCTGTCCGTATCCCGCATACGGTCCAAGTGGGCGCACACTGGAGGCTTGAGAGCTGTGCCAACAGCTTTCATCTCTTTGGTTCCCTTTTGATTGCTTTAGATCATTGGTCACTGCCTAACTATGTAAACCGAGGGGGGTGTTTTCAAACTATAATGGGAATTCACACTTCTCTGCTGTGCTAGATGCTGTGTTCATCAGACACCTGGTATGAAAAGTCTCAAATATGGTGTGAATTTGCTTGTGAAAGAGGCTGGCTCAAGCACTGTGGAGACAAGGTCACTAGTTATACAGAGGCATTATAGTAGAACGGCGCAGGGAGCAGTGGTGCAAACTGTCCTTTACTCACATGCCTCTTAGGAGAGAGTGGTAGATTCAGTCTCCATGGACCACTCAATCCTTGGCTTCACTACTGAGATGACAGAAATGAGTGCCAGCAGGATAGGCTTGTTTTGGCAATTCTTGTTGGCTAGGACTCCATCCCTCAGGCTCCCTTCAGCTGTGATAAGCATGTCCTTAGGCATGTGTAGCATGGGGCAGAGCCTCAGCTGCTGTAAATCAGTCTTGATGTCAAATAGAGCTATGCCACTCTATACTAGCTGAGGGCCGCCCCTCCCCCCCAACCCCATGTACACTCTCTCAACACTGATCACCTCAAGACACAGATACACCTAGTGGAACCACAACATTTTGTCTTTATTAGGCGTTCCCATGGTAATATAACACAGTTTGTAAGGAATAAAACACAAGACTTTGGGGTGGGGTTTGCCGTTGAGACAATGGTCAAATATCAGTACTTTTGTCTACACACATGATCATCTTTAGCACTTACAGCGCCTCCTCTCATAGTTCACAATCACAAATCCAAGGGTTAAAATCCAGCTAGTATTAAATCCTACAGTGTTTGTTATTTTTAGAGCTTCAAGTCACTGCGGTTAATTGTCAGTCTCATTTTTTCTTTAAGCATTTACATATGACATTCATTAAACAGACAAAAAGCAAATGAGCTCCCACAGAAAAACATGCTTACATAGCCTGCAAAAATCTTTATATTTTTTTCTTTTGTAATGAATGAACAAAACTATCTGAAAAGTCAGTCTGTGAAGGAAAAAAAACAAGGAAGACTCAAGTGAATACTGAAGAGCTGCAAATGTTTCGTAGAATTGAAACGACTGTTTCTTTTTTCTCCCCAACTTGTTCCAATTTATTTCAAAGCACAGGTGGAAAAAATACCTGTAATATATATTAGGTTTTTCTGATTACTTTAACAAAGTGCAATCTCTTTTACAAAAAACAAAAGACCCAAAAGTTAAACCAAAATCAAACATGGCTGGACAACTAAACATACTGTTTTTTGTTTTTTTTTTAAGGCTGATATTTTTGAAGGAGACTGTAAGTTAGGTGTTGAGATCCAATGGGACTTAGGTACCTAAACTGCTTTAAGATCACTGGAAAATCCCAGCTTTGATACTTTACAAAAACGGATTTGGTTTTTAGTTTTTAAAAGCCTGCATATATCTATTTTCCTTAAGAACCTGTAAACACCATTTTAAAAGAGTTAAAACATGGAAAAATAAAGCGAATGCACATGCGAAAATACAAACCGAAGAAGCAGGTGACACCACTGAATACCAGGGGACAAAAAGACAAGGTAGGTGAAGTAATATCTTTTAATGGACCAAGATATTACTTCATCCACCTTGTCTCCCACATATCCTGGGACCACCCTGGCTCTACCAGAGCTGCAGGGGACAAAAAGGCAGTGAAGATAAATGTTGTGACAATGAGTGAAAGATTACCCTCTGTGCAAAGAACCAGCCCAAGGCCCCATGCTCTCAAAATACAGCTTGAGTAGGACTTAAATGATGCATGTGAACCAACTGCCATCTGGATCTGAAACCAGAATCATCCATGGCTTGAGCTAAAGGATCAGCACCCAATTCCTCAAAGGCATCTAACACTCACTGATTTCCATGGGAGTTAGGCACCTAAATACCTTTGAGGATCTGGGCCTTAGCTCACAGGCACTAAGCAATCTCTATATGGGATTTAGCTAGTATATAAGGAGAAAGAACTACCACTGACCCTAAGTTAGGGTGGGTTAAATATAGGCCTTCTCCTGGGTGTTTCCAGTAGGATGAAATTTGCCCTTGTGCAATGATCTATTGTATAACGATGTCCCAAATCACTGGCAAAATCCTCAGCTGGTGTAAATCAGCATAGCTACCACAAAGTTGCCATTTACACTAGCTGTAGCTCTGGCCCAATAATTGGAATTGCCATTGGTAAGCCCTTTCTTGTATGCTTTCACGAGGGGTCTTTACACGATACTAACAAAGTTTATTTCTATCTTAAATGACTGCTCTTGTGAGTTCTACTCTTTTTCTGATCATCAAAGGAGGGGTGGCTATTGAATTTAACATACTGCCAAATGAACCTAGTTTATTGACTAAAATCTCCGCTTATGGAGTTTCATCTCCCCAAATGAAAAGTCTGTTGAGGAAAGGTTTTCATGGGACTTTGTTCCAGATCCGCAGCTGGTGTCAATTAAGTGTGAACTTCAATGGTGCTAGGCTGATTGACACCTGATGAGGACCTGAGACATTTTGAGGGAGATCATGGCTTCACTTTGAGGCCTAGAAGTGTCCATGAACTAACACAAGTTTCAAGTGCTTGCTGAAATGATGCTATGAACTTCTACAACCAAAGGATTGTGGTGATGGTCAGAAGCTAGGACACGAATGACGCTAGGGAAGGGGAGGGAGAATGGGGGAGGGATGTCCACTCTGAGATGAGACTCTGCAAACACAATGGTACAAAACATTTTAAAAAGTACTTAATTTTTTAAATTTCCTCAAGGATCTAATTTGCAGAAAAATCCAGAAGGAAAAACACCACAAAACCTCAACCCAACTGGGTAAGATGCATCTTGTCAATTTCTAGCACAGGGTTCCTATTTGTAATAAGATACCCAGGGAGATCACAAAATGGTTGATGGGGAGAATGTTGATACAAGTTTAGACTTGTGTTCCTCTGCTCTCCATTTAGTTGTCCTGTTGCAGGTCAGGACCCTAAGGAATATCCAGTTTAAAAACGCCTTGAATTACTGCTGGGTTGGATGTCTCTAAAAGCAATTTTAAATTTTATTTTTTTTAAAAGGCAGCTCCCGGGAAATTCACTTTATCCTTCCTTTGTCAAAAGAGAGATGTTTAATGGGAACAGAGGCCACATCTCAAACACCCTCTTTAAACTGAATTTTTGCCTGTCCAGCATATCAAACCAGGTTTGTTTCTTTAAATGTGGTGGGATCGGGGGGAGGGGGAATTGAGTGGGATCAGTGACGATGAGGAGGATGGATTGGGGGGACTGAAAATGGCATCATAGCACACTGGTTGCCCGCAGTAACTGTCACAGGCTCTAAAAGAATCAAAAGGGTCTCCAGGTACCCTGCCCCCTCCCCTGGTCCGCTAGGCGGCCTCAGAGAGGTTAGTTCTTTAACCCAAGCTGGTGATGTTGGCACGTCCACCGGGCGGCGCCACTATGCGCTGAGTAGTGCGGCGGGGGATATTGTCGTCGATCTGTGCACCTGGAAGGAGAGGGAGAAGAGGCCATGTCAGTGCAGTGCTGGAGTTGAGTATCTTTCAACACAGTAACTCAGATCTGTGACATTGCCTGCTGTCTATGGGCTGCATTCAGCCCATGGGTCTAAAAGAATGCAGCTCCACTGGAATTGATAATGGCCTCTTAGGCCAGGTTGAATTAGGCCCTATGGCCCAGTTCCTCAAAGGCATTTAGGCACCTAATTCCCATGGAAATCAACTGATTTCCTGCCTTGGGGAATCACAAAACAGGCAGATGTACTGCAAGGTGGGGAATCATTATGCCCTGCTGAATTGCTCTAATCCAAACCCACATGGACCAGCACTGGAACTGGAAAGTGTAGCACATTCTCTAGTGGAGTGAGTCCTAGTTTTCTCTGCTGAGGCTGCCCTATTAATTAGGATGGTGGGTCCTTCGATGCGGATTAGATTGAGACCTCTAAGTAGGTTGATGGCCACCAGCTATCCATGCTAATGGCTTTGTGGGGGAGTGAGCAGAACTGCCAACCCTAGAAGAGAGGTTCTCTATCCCCGTGCCACAAGGAGGGAGCACTATCTGGCCCACAGTGAACAAGAGCTTTAACCTCCGCTCATTTGTTCTCGCTGCATCAAGTGCTCAATGGAAGGGCTCTAAATTGGCTGCTTGGGACATAAAGCGGGGGAGACTGCTTAGCAGGAAGTTACGGCTCGTGCCCGTAGAATGGGGCTGGACATAGGACTGACCCCTGGGTTGCAGAACAGCAGCACTAAAAACAGACAAGACTATGCTACTGTTTCAGTGGAAGCTCTGAGCAGCAGCAGCGGCCCTGGAGCTGCCTGCAGATTCAGGGAAGGGGCACTGCATTGGTTCATACTGTTATGATGGTTCTTTGTGATCACAAAGGGCTAGGTTAGACGGTGCAGAAGCAGAGGGCACTGAGAAAGCTTTCAAGTGGTAGGCTGGTGAGTGGAGAAATTTGTTAGTCTCCCCCCCAATGCTAACTTGGTTTAATTGCCGATTAGAAGAATCATCTTGGGAGGAAAATCCCTCTCCTGGCTTCCCCTGTTTTAGCTTCTGCTGAGGCATGCTGCTGGCTTACTAGCCCTTTATCAAATACTTGGGCCACCCACTCCTCCCAGCTAAGTTAACTTAGTGGAAGACCTTGTCATATTTGTTGTGGAAGGAGGAATCTCATTAAATCGTCATTCTGATCCTCAACCTATTGCTTCAGCACAAAATGAGACAGATGTGTAACACCTTCCTATGCTGAGAACCTCAAGCCACAAGTGAATTTCACTAGGACCATGTGAAAGTACTGAAATAATTTTTTAAATGCTTGCTTTCAAGTCCGCTAAAAGCACTACAAGTCTCTCTGAGACGCATATCTCTAAAGAAAATGAATGCATTCCTCAATTGCAGGTAGCCCAAATTGCTTTTGGTCAGGTGATTGCTTTGCTTCAGGGAGTAGAACCAAAGTAGTTGCACATTGTTCCACCAGCCAACATGAATTTCCTAGCTGTCTCATCAGAACTGCCCTCTGGTTTCCATAACCACAGCTCCAAGTTCAAACCCATCCTAGTCTCTCATCGAGTTGCTCCAGTGTCCACCCTACAATTCTGACCTTCCAGGTAGGTACTCTTATTTGACTCTCTCTGGACTAGTCACTGACCTGGACCAAAAAAAATTAGAACTTTATTTCCCCTCATTTTTGTCAACATTTTGGATTTTCATTGGAAAAAAAATATATTTTTGTTGACCAATCCAAAAAAGTTGAATAAGTTTTGGCTTTAATCAAAAATCTTCCATGCAGAAAAAGTGAACTTCCTGAGCAGCTCTCAATTTAGCAGTAAGGTAGCCTTACCCCCCTTCTCTGGATCTGTCTCCCAGACACTGAGTCACTGTCTCTTCATACTTCACCATTAAACCCTCTCTTCCCAATTCAGGACAGACAGTCTCTCTGCAGTATCCTGTGATGCTACACAAAACTGCCTATGCCCTACAGAACTGCCTCGCTCTGCACTATATGGGCCAGATCCCACATATCTGATGTACACCAGTATGGCTCCATAGAATCTGACCCTGAATGTCAATCGCAGGCTCTCTGTCTTTGGGCCACTCAATCCTGATCCATAAAGGAAGCTTGTGTGATTGTCTCCCATTCTGGCCAAGCTATTCATGGCTGAAAAACCTCAGCCATAGACAATGCAAGATAAAAAGTGAAATACACAAAGTGCCAGATCCATAACTGGCAAAACTCTACAATCGCGCTACTTAATTTGTATCTGGGGCCCTGCCCTTTGAAGTGGATGGAGATATCGATTCCTTTGCTTTGGCACGGAAATAAATCAGAATTCTAGGAGGGCTTCTATCCAGATTTTTTTCTTCTGCTGTGAAATGAATCTCATTGCTGTAAACCCTCCCAGTCCCTGCCTTCTCTTGTTATTGCAACCAAACCCACAGCCCCACAAGAAAACAACCAAGATTTCAACGTAATAATTTAGCCATACATAAGTATGTACCAGACAAGCTAAATCCAGACTGGTGCAGGTTCCTGACAGGTGGGGCCTGCTGTTTGGCTGGAGACGTCTTAGCCGAGGATGCTGGTGTGACAGTCTTCGGTGTCACTGATACTTCGCAGACGGGCCCATCGTACAGGCCCCGGGGGACGCCCCGCAGCTCGGCCAGCTGGAGGAAACACAAGCAATGAGCCTCCAAACAGCAAAGCTAAAGGCAGCGTTAGGAAGAGACCTGAACCGGGACCAGATGTCACCAAGTCAAAGATGTTTGATTCCAGGTTCAGTTTTTGCACTAGAATGTAAAAGCCACACCTCTGCATGGTGCTGATGCTGATTGAGAACTATGGCTGTTCAACTGCACAAGTGAAAGGGAGACCAGCCTTTGCCCCTGCGGCTGCAATAACTTCTTTTGCATTGAGTGTAATTTCACTAATTGAGAGAAGGTCAACCAGACCTGGAAGGGAAATCAATATTTCTGGTGACCAAGGTATCCCAAAATCATGGGCCTCCAGTAGTATAAATCCATTGGCTTCAAAGCACTGCAAATTATTTCCCATCAACATTTCAAAACACATTCACTCTATTCATAAGGAGTATCGCTTGCAATGAATACTTTAACGAAGTATAATCCCAAGCAAACAACTGATTCTATCCAGGAGAGGGCAGTGTTGCAGATACGTCAGTACAGCGTGTAATATTTCCCTTCTTAAAGATTTTGACAAAATTAACCTATACATACAATTACGCTACAGGTCCATTTTGAAACACTCTAGGGACCAGATCCTCAGCTGTTGTAAGTCTATATAGCTATGCTGATTTCAATATAGCTATGCTGACTTCTACTGGCTGAGGATCTCTCTAATTACTTGTGTTTTGGCTTTATACCTTTTTAAAACAAATGTTCAAATTTTAGCCTCAGACTAAGTTCAGTATTTTTCAAAAGTAGAAATGTTCTCACTGTATTTGTTTCAATTCATAATAGAATGTTGGGCTGGAAGGGACCTTGAGAGGTCATCATGTCCAGCCCCTTGCACTGAGGCAGGACCAAGTAAACCTAGACCATCCCTGACAGGTGTTTTGTCCAGCCTGTTCTTAAAAACCTCTAATGACAGGGATTCCACAGCCTCCTTTGTAAGCTTAACTATCGTTGAGAGAGATTTTCCTAATATCTAACCTAAATCTCCTTTACTGCAGATGAAGCCCACTACTACTTGTCCTATCTTCAGTGGACATGGAGAACAACTATTGACTGCCTTTTTATCGTTTTTGTTGCTCTCAAATTTGTCCATCTTTCCTAAAATGTAGCACCCAGAACTGGGCATGATACTCCAACTGAGCTCTCATTACTTCTGAGTAGAGTGGGACAATTACCAACTATGTCTTACATACAACACTTCTGTTAATACACCCCAAAATTTTAGCCTTCCCCCCCCCAAACCATCACATTGACTCATCCATTTCTCTTCAGCAGTACTACTGCCTAGCAGTTATTCTTCATTTTGTAGTTGTGTATTTGATTTTTCCTTCCTAAGTGTAAACTTACTAAATTAAAAACTTTCAAAACTTTTGAATTTAAACCAATAATGCTGCAAACCCAATCACAAGAAAATCAAACTATCTGCCTGAAACAAGTGTGATTTTCATTGTTTTAAAGATTGATTAAATGGAAAGGGAACAAAGTAAACAGCATAATTAGTTTTATTTTAAAAGTGTAAATTTATCTGGATGATCAACTTAAAACACTATCTTTTTCTTCCTATTGTGACAGGATGCAGAGTCATTTTGTTGACTCCCCCTGACCACCAGGCCTAATGGTTCTTACTATGGTTACTAATGGTTCAGAAGAAATGGGCTGTAGCCCACGAAAGCTTATGCTCAAATAAATTTGTTAGTCTCAAAGGTGCCACAAGTACTCCTGTTCTTTTTACTAGTTCTTATT
This sequence comes from Trachemys scripta elegans, assembly GCF_013100865.1. Taxonomy (NCBI): domain Eukaryota; kingdom Metazoa; phylum Chordata; order Testudines; family Emydidae; genus Trachemys; species Trachemys scripta. The sequence continues at coordinate 149,035,429 of NC_048299.1, forward strand.
ACTCCTGTCCATCCCTGTAAGACAGAGGGAATTTAGGAGCAGAGACAAAGATTCTGCAGGGATAGCCTAGCTCAGGCTGAGGTTACTTAGGTTACATAGATACTTTAGAAAATAAAAGCCAACCCAGAGAAGAAAGTAAATGTGGACAATACCCACTGTTTTCTCTACGAAAGAAGTGGGGTGGGGATGTCACCTGTCCACCAGCCCCCTAACATAGACCCTTCAAGAGCTAACTAGCATTCATTGATATACTCACCCTGCTCCTTGCTTTGATGCGCTTGTAAACAAAGTCAGGGAATGGCTTCCTGGGGATGTATCGTCCAGAGCCCTCAGTTGCATGGAGGTTCCCATCCTCCAACACAATCTTTCCCTGGCTGATAACCACCAATGGAGACCCACGGCATTCCATGCCTTCAAAGATATTGTACTCCAGAGTCTAGGACAAAAAGAAGACATCAGCATCAAGTGTTCATCCCAATGCAAGAAGCCACATCTTAGGCTATCGTCTAGTAAGAATCCCCCCACCACTTTTTTTTTTTTTTTTTTTTTTTTTTTAAGTAACAACCCATGCTGATTCCCAAATTTTAGAGTTCAGGTGAGAGATAGGTGATAATGTCGATGCACTCACCCCATTATATGTGGTGACATAAAAGCAATAGTAATTAATGTTATGAAGCTAAATCCTAAGGTCTTAGTGCGAGTTTTGCCTGAGTAAAAACTGAATAGAGGCACAAATTGTCCTGATGAACAAATGCCAACAAGTTCAAACTTGGATGCAGTATAGTTTAACCTCTAGGCCCCTTGAGGATCCAAGCCTAAGTCCATGGCTGACAAAGGGATTTAAGAGCTTGATCCAAAGTCCTTGGAAATCATTCACTATTAGGCCTGATTTTCAGAGGTGCTGAGTACCAGCCCTTCCTACTGACTCCACATTGTGGAACAGAAGGATGGGCACATGGTTACAGCCCTTGACAGGGACTCTGAAGGACTGGGGTCCATTCTCCGCTCTGCCACAGACTCCTGTCACCTGGACAAGTCACTTCAATCCCTCTTTTTGCTTCCATTCCCCATCTGTAAAATAGGAATGGTAAGTAGTGTTGCTTGTAAAAATTCAATTTAAAAATGTTCTTGTTTTATTTTGACCCACTCTTAAGTTTTTTTTTTTTTTCTCCCCTCCCACCCTTTCGTTGTCATGTTGGTTTAGACTGTAAGCTCTTTGGGGCAGACACTTTCTCTTACTATGTGTTTTGAGCAGTGCCTAGCACAATGCAGCCCTGGTCTTATCTGGGTCCCTGAGGTACCACCCAGATATAGATTAAGTCCTACATTTTAAAATCTTCAGACACTTTTTTTTTTTAAACCAGATCCTGCCTGATTTAGCCCAGGATCGATGTTCCTACACTATCTATAGAAATTCCTGGTATCTTCCCAGGTTTTTTAAACTTAATTGGATATCATTAAATAGTATATAAGGCCCTGAGGGATTATCCTAATAAACAATATTTAGTAAATCAGTCCCTCTGAAATACTCCTCATATATCAAACCCAAACAAGCTTTTATTCTAAGTACATGTGAAAAAAAGACAGACTATGTGAGAGAAGCAAATAAGAGCCTGCTTTATGCTCAAAGTATTGTATGCATTATTATTAATCATATTTGTATTCTACTATTGCCAATCGGTCCTGTAACAGGGTATACCAAACCTCTGAGGCCCCCTGCTGCACCCCACCTCAAAAAAGGACAGTGGAGATGGTCCTCCAAGCTGCCTAGAGTGGCTGTGTCCCACACAGCCAATCAGGGCCTAGCAGCCTAGTATAAGAAGAGCTGCAGGGCCAGAGGGAGTTCAGTTCTTTACTGGAGCTGTAGGAGTGTGGATGGTGTGTTGCTGGCTGATAGAGCTACAGAACCCTGGACAGGGCAGCACTGCCAGAAGCTAGGGAGAGCAAGAAGAAGCCCAGAGCTGGTTGCTGGAACTCCATTAGGACAAGGCCCTGAAGTAAGGGTGAAAATGTGGCCCAGGGAATTAGAGAAGCTGTGAGACATAGTTAAAGGGACACAGCAAACAGCTGTGATCTACAGAGTCCCTGGGCTGGGACCTGGAGTAGTGAGTGGGCCTGGGTCGGTTAGCCACTGGGAGGAAGTGGCCTGGACACTGAGGCACCCCAAAGGGGAAATGGAATTGTAGTGGCCCAGCTGGAGAGCTGTAGCCAGGAAGCTCCAAGAGGGTGAAGACATTCCCTCCAGGGAGGGAGCCATGGGGCAGAGCAGGGACAATCAGTATGTGCAGGTGTGCGCACTTGGCTAAGGGGGCACTCAAGAGGGGAGTGCATCCCATTACTGGTCTCAACTGAGAGAAAAGCCCTACTGATTTAGCTGAAATGCATATCTTTGAAGCACATCTTCTGTATAAGGTGAACAGGCTGTGAGAATTTGCTCCCCAGAAGGAGGACATTGATGTTGCTCTTTCCTAGTGTACGGTTTTGTCTTAGACAATAAAATGGCTAAGTTCAGTTATTTGGTGTTTTGAACGCTTAAGAATGAACCATGTGCAGTCAAACAATTGGAAACACCTTTGAGTCACTAATACATAGAGTAGAAGCAAACATACACTGCTCAGTGATGGTTTAAAAAAAATCTAATCCTAATTAGATTAAAGCTAAATTGGGGTTTACAAAATGGTGTTTGTGTCAACATTTTGGTTGAGTCAGGGACTAGGCCAATCTTATTTTACTCTAATAGGATTGCACATTCTCAATTAATGGGATTTGAAATATTTGATCGGGGAGGAGACGACAAACAGGGCATTCCAGAAAAACCACTGGTATATGCTCCACTCCTTACCTGTACTGGCATGAAAGGCTCTACTAATATGTTATTTGGGAACAGGTATTCTTGTGATCATCGGAGGGGAGAGATAGCAACTTGCTCCAAGTCACTTTTGCAGAGTTAATGATGGAGTCTGCTCCTTAAGTGTGTTTGAGTGCAGTGCTACAATTAGAATGCAGGTTTAACCAAAAAGCAAATGAGATCCAGTCTGAAAAACGTTGTGATTGCCCAGAAGAGAGCTAGGATAAAAGCTCAGGACTTAGGTTAGTTCCAAGCACAACAGTTTCCCTCTCTAGCTTTAATGTTTCCTTGCCAGAGAGTGGCACAGCTGTGAAATCCTGGAAAATGCGTGTTGCTCTAACATTTAAAAACAACAGAACAAACTGGTGCCCCATAATCCCTAGCTCTGGTTCTGCAGCCGTAATAGCTTCTCTTGAGTTTCAAACCAGCTTTGGTTTTATCTTTTAATAAAATGTTGTTCCTTTAAAATAAAGGATGCTAATAATTCTGCACTTGTATCACTTTTGCCTCCATCGCCAAGTACATAAAAGGTGCTACGGATGCAAAATAACTAACAGATGCTACGTAGGGCAAGTCCCTGACCTGGAAAGCTTAATCTTATGTTAAGATGCAACTGGGAGGGGCAAGATAAACAGAAGAGCATTACAATCATGTATGATACACAGCAGTCACCGTTCACCAGGGTCTAAAGTTTATACAGCAAGTAGTACAATGGGAATGGGCTGGGGCTTCCAGTTGCTACTGTAACCCAAATAAGGGATGACAACCATCTAAAGAGTCTCCCTACAACCTCATCCTCTTTCCCCCACCCATCCATCTTTTTATAACCAAGTGTGGAAGCCTTTAAGGCAAGGGTCACCTCTTTACTTCATGTTTATACAGCACCTACCATGATGGGGGATTTGATCCTCCAACTGCAGCCTCTAAGTGGTATTGGAATATAGAAAATATTAATGCCTCCAGGGAGACTTTTGGGGCTATAAACATGCTATTTAGAAATGAATGTCTATTTTAGGTACTGCTTGTACCTATCTGGACAGTGACAGGATCTCTGTCTGGATGGGTAGATACCTGCATGAAAATTAGATATTTGTTGCCTACAAGTTAGTGGTTTGTGCTGTTTGTCTTCAGTTGAAGTCTCTCCTTTCTTGGGGTTTTAAAAGGTAGCTTTTGAGAGGTATTGGACTAGCAGCTTGAGACAATGCAGTCCGGATTATCAAAAGGGATGTAGGCACCTAACTCCCATGGATTTCAATGGGAGTTAGACACCTAATTACCTCTAAGGAGGTGGGCCTGAGGTCCTCCAGCTGCAGGGCTGATAGGACAGTCCCACAAACATGCTTTAAGCGGATATTGAGAGGCCATCTTTGGGAAGAGGGTCACTCACTGAATGCTTGACAGCCAACAAAGCCAGAAATTCACTAACGCACCCTAGTAAATAAGGTGCATTGGTCCTGTTGAAAAATCAAGGGGACTTGTGTTCCTAAATCAGTTGAGTTTTCTGAAACTCTCTCCAGTGTGGGCCTAATTCTCCTCTGCTCTATACTGGCTGTATACTACCCTAACTCTGATGGCGCTGGCTAATTGGATTGAGTTAATCCTGATTATACTGGTGTAAACACTAGTAAATCAGGTCCTGTGTGTTTTGTGATATGGACCCATGACTTTTGGGAACCCACCATACTGGTATCACATAGACAAAAAAAGCCATCAGATGGCAAGAATTTTCACATGCTACCAACCGAAGCAGGACTTGATCCAGCCCCTTATAACCATCTCTTGATCCACTCAGACCTTGTAAGCTTTGTTTTATATATTGGATCTTTCATCCACCATAATGAAGTTAATAGTCCACTTACCAAGTTAGATAGTGTTAAGGAACACAAAAGCCAGCCAAACTTATTTTTAAAAAGCCTTTGTTAATGGATCCAATCTGTGTAGGAAAATTTTGCTGCTTCAGCAGTGGAGTGAATAAAGCCATTCATGGGAAAAAGCACAAGGAGGTTTTTCCAAGGAAACATTCCCGAAGTTTTTAGCCAGCAGCTACACCAGTTGTAAACAGACCCACACAGTGGTTGTTCTCTCTCTCCTGCCCTACTGCAGGGTCAGGGGGAACTTCAGCGGGCCCTGCCTGCTGATAGTGGTCCGCACTGTCTCATTTCGAATATGAGACCTACTTAGTCAACTGCTGGAGCGCATGCTTAAGGATGCATAGGACTCTCGGCTGCTGTAAATTAATATAGTGTCAGTAGAGCTCTGCTGATTTATTCCAGCTGACAATCTGGCCCATAGACTTTCAGGCCAGAAGGAACTACTCTCATTCATCTAGTCTAACCATTTGAACCACACAAGCCACAGAAATCCTGCAGCCAGCAGAAAAGCTCCTGGTTAAACTAGGCTGCATTTTTAAACTGAGAGGAGTTCAGTCTGCAAAATCTGAAACTGTCATTCAAACTCTCCAAAGTTCAAGAGTCCGCTTGGATCCAGACGTCTGATTCTGCCCACTATAATGACTAGGGGTCATTGGCAAAACTTAAGTCTCAAAAATCAGCTCATAACTGTGCTCATCTTAGGTTTAAATTGAACACTTCCTCCCTCCCCACCCAAAAAAAAGACATTGCATCATTTATTAGCTGAAAAATGATCCCCAGAATGCAGATCGTCCTAAGTGTGAAAGCAGTGTTCCTAGTCCTATGTTCGTGGGCCAGTAAAAACTTATTTGCTCCTTCACACTCAGGGTGCTGCTGTGGCAGTGTGCACCGGGGGTGCGTGGTCTCAGTAGGACTCTACAGGAGAGTAAATTGTAACGTTGGATGTAAGTGTGAAGGATGGGGCTTTATGGCAGATTTTTCATCTTCCCCTGGAGTGCCAAGGAGGGATCATGCATCAGAATCAGGTGTGCATCAAACACACTCAATTACCTTTCATCAGAGGGAACTGTAAGGCACATTATGGAGAACGCCAGACTAGAATTCGCACTATGCATAGTTTTCAGAGTAGCAGCCGTGTTAGTCTGTATCCGCAAAAAGAACAGGAGTACTTGTGGCACCTTAGAGACTAAAATTTATTATATTTAATAAATTTGTTAGTCTCTAAGGTGCCACAAGTACTCCTGTTCTTTTCACTATGCGTAGTGCTCGGCTACAGAGGCCTGGACTACACTTAAAAAAAATTAGTTCAACCTGGCTACGTTGCCTAGGGAGATGAGAATTTTCACACCTGGAACACTGTAGTTAGGTCAACCTAACTCCTTGTGTAGATGCGACTACGTCAGTGGAAGAATTCTTCCATCGACCTAACCGTGGGAAGCCTCTGTACTACAGCAGGCCGGCTGTAGCTCGGTGCAGAAGGGAAGGTAGGCAGGGCTCAGCTGCAAAAGGTACTCACTATGTTATGAGTCTTGGCAGAGATTGTTTTGATACTGTCAGGATCCCAGATGACAAGGTCAGCGTCCGAGCCCACAGCGATGCGGCCCTTCCGTGGATACAGGTTGAAGATCTTAGCAGCATTGGTGCTGGTCACAGCTACGAACTGGTTCTCATCCATTTTACCAGTCACCTGGTGAAGGAGCAAAGAAATCGCTGAATTAGCAAAGCACAAACCTGTACTAACAGCAACTAGCTAATAGCACCTCCTGCTGAAAGGAGATTCCTCAGGGCCTTGTGCTAGACAGAGATTTGTTACCATTGGACGGAGGAGGTGGCTGGCTTTGTACAGACAACATTACTTATTAATTGTAACAACCAAGCTCTGTTACTATCTTTCCTTCAAAGATGTAAAAATGCCTCATTCTTATTAGCAGTAGATCTCAAAACACTTGAAGGAAAAAAAAAAAAAGGAAGTCACTGCTATTATCCCCATTTTACAGATGGGGAAACTAAGGCACGCAGAGGGCAAGTGGCCTGCCCAAGGTTACCCAATGAATCAGTTGCAGAGCACCTGTGTTTCCCCAAGTCTGAATCCAGTGCACTATTCACTAGGCCACACTGCATCCCTATAGCAGTGCAAATCTTAATCAAGCAGCACACAATATGCCTGTGGGATCAGTTTATTTGACAGTTTACAGATGAGGAATCGGAGGCAATACAGAGAGAATACAGGTGGAAAGAATTACATTTCCTCTATGAGGGCTGGAGAATTTTGAGCCAGATTTTAGTCTCTGATTCAGCCCCCTGAGAAGGGATACCTAGGACCCTACATTCAACTCCTGTGCAGCCCCGGTACAGTGGCATTGTTGGGGCAGGGCCAGAGGAGACATGCAAGGGACCAGAGGAAGAGTCACCAGCGTGCTCGACACTGGCACTTCTAGGCTACAAAGCAGCCTATAAGCAGCTATTAAGGGTGCTCAGAGCAAGAGCTGCTATAACTCACTCCACGCCCCAATAGCAGCCCAGAAGTGGGAAGGTGCAAAGATGGGCGATCCACCTCTAGACAGAGGCAGACAACGTTCACTAGATTCTGTTTTAAAAATCACTTTCACTTTTTTTTTGTTAGTGCCCTTTTTAGATGCTAAACAGGGCCATCAAAAAAAAAGGGGTGAGGGGTGGGAGGGGCCCAACAAAAAACATAACCCAACCATGTAACTGACCACCTCAACTAGAGAACGGATGGGAATCAGACCCCTGAGTGACATACCACAGCCTTATCCCAGATGATGGACATTCTTTCTTCAGTCCCATTGGTTCCTTCAGGGATCAAGGTAAAGTTGTCCTTTCCAACAGCTTTCTGGGCAGTGTTGAAGGTGCAGTGGGCACTGCCAGTTACCTGCAGATCTCCGCTGAAACCCAAACGGGGGGACAATTACTTTATCTTCACAGCAAATTAACAGCTCATGTCCTCAGAGAGCCCAGGACCTTCTGCATCACCGCACAGCACTCTCCCCCTTGAGCTAAAGCTGGAACTCTGTTAGCAGGCAGCACCTGGAAGTTATCTTTGGTGACCACCCACTAGCAGAGAATGCGTAATGTGCTTAGGCAGCATGTTCTATGAACACGCAGCCTCATCTACTCACCAAGCCAGCAGGGAGTTGAGAAAATCAGGAGTGGTTGGGTCAGGGCTCAGTGGTGGGGAGGTGACAAAGGCTGCAGCCTTGACCCAGTTCTTACTCCAGTAATGAGATCCATCGGTCCCCAGGCTTGCTGTGATGGGCTCACCATAGACCACGGTGCCTATGGGGCAGAAAGACACCAACAGGACATCTGTAAGCATCACAATGCCAACAGAGCAACATGCATCTCCAACCTCTCTGTGGGGGCCCTGCCATCCTTCTAATTAAGGGAGAACAGGGAGATAACTTGCTCCTAGGGACATTATGCCATAACTACAGCAGGATTTCTTCCTCTGACGCAGCTGATAGTGGCCCCTGACAGAGGCAGGATACTGGACTAGCATCGCAACTGTCCCATTCTATCCTGCTGTTAGAACCCAACCCAATCTATTTGTTACAACAAATCAGATGAGGCCAGGTGCTATAAATGCCCCAAAATTAAGGCTGGTGAAATCTGAACCAACACAAACTGTATGGTTTGGCCAAAAATTTTATCTGAAACAAAATTCTGCCTCTGTTACCCCACACTACCCCCACCCCTTGTTTGCAGTATCTCCAGTATCCTGGAGTGTATTCAAATGTTAACATTTCATTGGTATGGACAAATGGCCGCCCCCTGCTAGTGGAAAAAAACGGTGTAAAAAACGAGGTCAGTGCTGCGTATGAAATGAAGATTTGCTGACGAGACGAAAACCATGCAATTCCCATTTCCACGGCATCTCATGCTTGAGGGACCAGCTTAGATCAGCGTCATTAGACAAGATTGCCTGGTTAAGAGCTCCCTCAGAAGTACTCATGCTACCACTGCCTGCCATTATCTTACCTATGACCTAAGTTTTCACAAGCCACTGGTGATTTTGCGTGCCCAGCTTGAGAAACCTTAATAATGATACCACCACCTACCTCTTATATAGAGCTTTTCATCAGGAGCTCTCAAGGGTCAGTATCATTATCCATTTTACAGATGGGGAAACTGAGGCACAGAGCAGTGAAGTGACTTGCCCAAGGTCACCCAGCAGCCCAGTGACAGCAGAGATGGAAACAGAGCCCATGTCTCTTGAGTCTCAGTCCCCTGCTCTATCACTAGGCCTTAGGGTGACCAGACAGAAAGTGTGAAAAATCAGGGCAGGAGATAATAGGAGCCTATACAAGAGAAAGACCCCAAAATCAGGACTGTCCCTATAAAATTGGGACATCTGGTCACCTAGGCCTTATGGCCTCACAGAGGTCTGATTTTTAGAGTGTGGGTACTCAGCATTTTCTGAAACTCAGGGCCATTTATGGCAACTCGAGTCAGGCACCCAAAACCGCTAGTTACTTTTGAAAACATATGCCTTTCAGTATTTGTGAGTTAACAGTGAAGGTCTTGTTCTTGATCAGCATTTAGAGCAGCAAATGTTGCCAGTTTATTAGATGCCTCATAATGGGACCATAGAGATAAGAGCTGGGAGAAAAAACAGAGTGTCTGAAGGCCCCTTACAGGATAAATCAGAAGGGATCTGATAAAAAAAGTAGCAGAATGAAGATTTTGTTATATTTACAGTAACGCTGTCATAAACTGAGACTGGGGCCCATAGTGCTAGGTGCTGTACATACACACAGAGAATCTCTCTCCGGAAGAGCTTAGAGTCTAAATAGAAAGGACAAAGGATAGGAGAAAGTAAGTATTATCCTCATTTTACAGAGGGGGAACTGAGGCACAAAGAAGAAAGATGTTTTCCCCAATGTCTGTGGCACAGCAAGGAAATGCAACCAGACCTCTTGAGTCACAGTCCAGTGCTTTAACCACAAGCCCTCTTTAGAGAAGTATTTTTAACCACAGGCGGGAACAGCCCATGTTTCAGGGCATGATTTTTTATGGGTGGAATCCACTATCATTGTCTGCATACAGAGCACATACTGGAGGCTGCAACTTCAGAATCTCTGACAGCTGCTAGTGGCACTGAACTACTAACCAAATGAACCCCTCTGAGCTCTATCTAAATGCCCCCCTCACTGTGGCATCCAAGCACAGATCCTTATTGTGCTACTACTCACGTGCAAAGAAGGCATCTGGGGCTCTGTCGGTTTTCAGACACCAAAAATAGGCAAAAAGCGTGGCAAAGACCATCAAATCTGGCCACTTTCCTGTGACAGAATGCTGAAGGTGCATCCTAGAGAACAGGCCTTAAGTGTGGATCATAATGGCTTGGCCTCCTACTCTGTCACTGGGACTGTTTAAGAGACAGTTCTCCAGCAGAAGAGGAGCCTGCCAGGGAGTACTCGCAGCAAATAGGTTCAGGGGTCATGAAACCGGAACAAAGCAAAGGGCACGCTGGATATGAAAGGGAAGCCTGTTTATACCCAATACATTGGAGAAATTGTTCTCGCAAGCTATCTTTCATCTTGCAGGGCTGCCAAGGACAGTATCTGCAGGGAATATTCACCATGCAATTGCCACCATGTGCATCTGGCTTTACATAAAGTTCTTCCCCCCCCCCCATTAAGAAATCAATTACCTTTTGTTCATTCATCTGGACATTCTTCAGTGACTCACTCTCTAACCTCTCAGGGTTGTGGGTGCCAGCTGTGTGGCCCTCTCTCTGTTGTGTAACTCTGCTTTGCATGCCATGTTTTTAAGCTTGTGTAACTTGTACAAAAAGTCACCTACTAGGGGCAAATGCCATTTTGCCCTGGAATTGTACATAAGCTACCACCAAAGAGAGAGGATGGCCTAGTAGTCGGTGCTCTCTCCTACAAGATGAGACAGACCACTTCAATTCCCTGCACTACCACAAACTTTCTGTGTGACCTTGGCCAAGTCACTTAGCCTCTCTGTGGCTCAGTTCCCCATCTGTAAAATGGGGATAATAATTTTTCCCTACCTCCTAGGGGTACTATTAAAAGATTATGAAGCACTCTGAGATCTACTGAGAGATAACGAACAGGAGCAGCAACCAGGGGAGTTTTCTGAGGAGCGACGACGAGATCCTTGGTGTGAGTTTGAATGTTAGCTTATTTGTTGCGTGCTTGCTTGCCGTGTGCCTGCTTGACTGAAGATTGTAGTGTTGTCTGTTGGTGGGGCTGGGTGCTAGGCAAGACTCAGAGCTTCCTAACAAGACAATAGCCATCCATCCATTAATCTCTAATGCCTTTAGGATCCCTTGACAAGAGGCCACGGCTAACACAGGGAAAACAGGGGCTTAAAAAGCCAGCTCTTAAACAACCAGAGGAGCTAGTGAACAGATGAGTTTTATGGAGGAGTTTAAAGGAGTGGGAGACCCAGATACACCTAAAAAACACACTCTAAACTTAGGCCAATAAACAACATAACCCCAAAAAAATAAACAAAAAACCCTGCAAGAGTCAAAATAATGCAGGCAGAAGTCTAGCAGCAGAGTGGGGACTATCCGGTTTATTGCAATGAATGCAGCACATACGATTAGTTTCACACATACAGAATGGGAAGAGACTGTCTAGGAAGGAGTATGGCAGAAAGGGATCTAGGGGTTATAGTGGACCACAAGCTAAATATGAGTCAACAGTGTGATGCTGTTGCAAAAAAAGCAAACATGATTCTGGGATGTATTAACAGGTGTGTTGTGAACAAGACACGAGAAGTCATTCTTCCGCTCTACTCTGCTCTGGTTAGGCCTCAGCTGGAGTATTGTGTCCATTTCTGGGCACCGCGTTTTAAAAAAGATGTGGAGAAATTGGAAAGGGTCCAGAGAAGAGCAACAAGAACGATTAAAGGTCTTGAGAACATGACCTATGAAGGAAGGCTGAAAGAATTGGGTTTGTTTAGTTTGGAAAAGAGAAGACTGAGAGGGGACATGATAGCAGTTTTCAGGTATTTAAAAGCGTGTCATAAGGAGGAGGGAGAAAACTTGTTCACCTTAGCCTCTAAGGAAAGAACAAGAAGCAATGGGTTTAAACTGCAGCAAGGGAGGTCTAGGTTGGACATTAGGAAAAAGTTCCTAACTGTCAGGGTGGTTAAACACTGGAATAATTTGCCTAGGGAGGTTGTGGAATCTCTGGAGATATTTAAGAGTAGGTTAGATAAATGTCCATCAGGGATGGTCTAGACAGTATTTGGTCCTGCCATGCGGGCAGGGGACTGGACTCGATGACCTCTCGAGGTCCCTTCCAGTCCTAGAATCTATGAATCTATGATTACCTGCCTTGTGGACAGGTGGCATATGTCTGCATTCAGTGGCCCTCAAAGACCACGTACGGGCTCTTGAGAGTGGCTGAACTGGAGGAACTAATGGAGAGAGAGAAGTACATAGATGACATCTCCATGGACACATCAAAGAGGTTCCATCCCCAGTCTGACAGCCTCTGTGCTGTTGAGAAGGATGAAACTCTCGAAGGAGAACATAAAGATGGAGCAGAGGGAAATGATCCCATAGTTGGGACCCTCCTTCCAAATGATGTCATGGTATCGTCTCTCACTGAGGATACCCCTCCAGGGGAAGGGACCTCAGTTATTAGGAAGAGCAAGGTAATAGTAATGGGGGATTCGATTATTAGAAAGAAAGATAGTTGGATTTGTTACAACCGGGAGAAATGCAAGAACTGCCTGTCAGATGCAAAGGTTGTGGATCTCATGAAACATCTAGACAGACTTATGTGCAGTTCTGGGAAGGAGCACTGTAGCTACACAGAGACATGGGGAAAGATAGAGAGATCCTGGAGGCCAATTTAGGCTCCCAGATAAGAGATTAAAATCCAGGACCTCCACAGTAGCATTCTCTGAAATGTTTCCAGTTCCATATGCAGGGCCAGTTGGACAGGCAGAACTGCAGGGTATCAATGCGTGGATGAGATGATGGTGTTTGGAGGAGGGATTTAGGTTTATGAGGAACTGGGGAACCTTTTGTGAAAGGAGGAGCCTATACAGGAAGGATGGGCTCCAACTAAACCAAAATGGAACCAGATTGTTAGCATGTAAAATTAAAAAGGTCACAGAAGTTTTTAAACTAAGGGCTGGAGGAAAGTCGACAGGTACAGAGGAGCACACGGTTCGGACAGACATCACTTAGGCAAGGATTTATTAAAGGGGATGCTCTATATCCTAGTAAACAGGAGAGGATAGAAGCTGATAAAGTACAGGTAGGAACTGTGGAGAAACAGTCAAATGAAAGAGTCCTATTCAATATTGACAAATTTTAAGTGTTTGTATTCCAGTGCTTGAAGTCTAAATATTAAGATGGGTGAACTTGAGTGCCTGGTATTAAATGAGGATACTGATATAACAAGCATCACAGAAACTTGGTGGAATGATGATAATCAATAGGGCCCAGTAATAAACAGGGTAAAACATATACAGAAATGACAAAGTAGGTCGTGCTGGTGGGGGAGTGGCACTACATGTGAAAGAAAGCATAGAGTCAAATACAGTAAAAATCTTAAATGAATCAAACTGTATCACAGGATCTCCATGACTAGAAATTGCATGCTTGAATAAGCGACAAAGGGTCCTGTGGCACCTTATAGACTAACAGAAGTATTGGAGCATAAGCTTTTGTGGGTGAATACCCACTTCGTCAGAAGCATGTGGTGGAAATTTCCAGAGGGAGGTATAAATATGCAGGCAAGAATCAGTCTAGAGATAACGAGGTTAGTTCAATCAGAGAGGATGAGGCCCTCTTCTAGCAGTTGAGGTGTGAACACCAAGGGACGAGAAACGGCTTTTGTAGTTGGCTAGTTCTGTTAGTCTATAAGGTGCCACCGGACCCTTAGTCGCTTTTTACAGATCCAGACTAACATAGCTACCCCTCTGATGCTTGAATAATACTTGATTGGCACAGTATAGCAGTAGGAATATATTACTGAGCTCCTGACCAAGGATGGTGACAGTGACTATGAAATGCTCAAGGAGATTAGAGAGTCTACAGAAACAGAAAACCCAATATTAATGGGGAATTTCAACTCTGCCCAGATTGACTGGGTGCATTGCCAGAAGTTGCGACTGGATGACAGAGGGAGGAACACTTGATAAATTGCCGTTCTGGTCATTCGCTCTGAAGCATCCTGCACTGGCCACTGTCAGAAGACAGGATACTGGTCTAGATGGACCACTGTTCTGGACAGTATGGGAGACTAGTAACAGCCTCCAGCGCCTTTAATTTGTAGATTGTTGGTTCAATTCCAGGCCAGTTCCACAGCAACTGAAAGCCTGTTTAACAGCCTGAGTGCAATGAATAGGCAGTTTCTATAGTCTATCAATCAGATTTAAAAACAAGTCTTAATCAGTTAGGCTAACCCATCAGCTAGAAAAATGTCATTGCTATCACGTTAGGCACATATCGGGTGGTCCTCACCAGAGTGGATGCAGATGCTAGAAATGGTGCAGTTTGTCTCTGTCACATAATGTTTAAATGTTGTCAGGAATTCTATCTGAAAGAATTGTAAAAATCACAAAAAAGGACCATAACTCAAAGAAACAGTCTAATTTTGACCGAAATTGGTAGAAAGCTTCTAAATACAACTGATAATGCAAAATATTTGTCATTATTTGTAGAGTGGACGGATTTGAGAAAAAGTCCAAAGACTCCTGCACCAGCAACTGCTGTTAACATGGTGTACGCCACAATGAAATATTTTTAAGATACGTGTCACTCTCTGGGCCAAGACTGGATCTGTGACGCATATGATGAAGGAATCTACTGCAAAGCACAGTTGATTAAATGGAGGAATCACACTGAATTTGACAATGATCACCTTGAGATGGAAGGCATGCATCATGCAAAGAATTTCATAGGTCATACAGGCAGTGTGATGCAGGAAAGTGAGTTTCAAGACACCCATGTGGAAGTCAGCATCCATGATGCTTCAGTCATCAGCCATGCTTTAAGAGGAGAAGCATATACCCATGGTGTTAGAATCCACAAACTTATGAGTGAGGCAATGAGTTGCTTGAAATGGATGGAACTTAGTAATTCCATGAACAACGATGTTCTCCCAAAAAATGCAAAGACATGCATCTTAGAGAAAGCTTGAACATGAACTAAAGCATTTGAAGATGTGGAGAAGGCACGTATAGGAACCAGAGTGGAAGCACAGAATGATCTTTCAGACCTCATGAACCATCATTCCACCAACTCATGGACGCTTATGTTACCCAAGGGAAAAACTGTTTAGATATATTTCTGTTCTGGAAAAACTATATAGCAGATTTCTCCCTTTCACTGATAGATTTCATAGCAGCAAAAATAAAAAATAAGTCCATGGAGCTTGAGACATTTGCAGAGATGATTCCACTTAATATCCAGTGAGGTCATATGAACTGGGCTAGATGGGATTGTGTAAAATGTAGCAGAAGCCAGACTTCTGGCAGAGGAGATGTATCATGCCCTGGTTAATAGTCAAGAAGCAGTATACTGGACTGCCAGAGCTTTCAGAGGTGTATGGTATGATATGGCCATAAAGCAGTCTCTCAACAAGGACTGTGGAAAGCATCAGCATCTTTGCACAAAGGATAAGGCTCTGACCAGGGAATACCTGACTGCACATTTTAAGGCAGCTGTAACAACTATGGCCAAACAAATGGGTGGAATACAACCTTCAGCAACAGAGCTCCACAAAGAAGCTGCCCCAAAGTGCCTGGCTGCAAATGAAACTGTTGGCCAAGATATTATAAAAGCCGTGACTGAAAGAATGACAAATCCGTGTTGCACTGAACCTGGAAGAAGCCCAGACAATAGAAAGCCGCTTGTGAACATTGCAACATTTTCTGTGACCCACACCTGAAACTGCACGAAGTTTGTTGTGATAAGAGAGAATGGCACACAAGGAATGAAGCAGCTTGTAACCAATAGGCTGCAAAGGGGTGAAGCAGGCCTCTTTGATCCCATGAAAAGGCATCATCTCAAATCGTTTGGTAAACTCAACAAAAACAGATGAACACAAGAAGATGCAGACAGCACAATCAGTAACTATTGATAGTCAGCAAGCTGACAGGTATTGCCCAGTTCAGAGATGTTGATATCCAGGGTTTGATGAAGTATGTCCTGGCACCTGTCCCACTTTCCCTCTTCAACTTGGACGATCTCTAAGAAAGACCCAAAAGAGCAACACATTGTCTTGGCTGGAGAAAAATCTGTCAATGGTTGAGCTAGCCAACGTTAGCTATTATTGACCTCCTGATCCTTCTGCAGATGGTGTGCACTGATACTGCCAAGTGCAAAACTTTTGGCGAGCTGCTTGATCAGCTGCTAAACATTATCCCTAGACTAACATGTCAATTCACTGCTGCTGTTGGTGACAACTATGCAGATGAAAACTCAATCAAATCTGGTGAGCAAGCCTATGGGAGGAATGTCCAAATGCAAGAAGTTTGAAACCCCACTGTGTTAACACCATTACCAAAGCAACGCTTGAAGAGCTCATCATATTCAAAGAACAAATCTAACATTGCAAACTTCCTCCTCAGTGACTGGATCGTGAAGTGTGAACAGAGTTTGCTGCCTGATGCTGAACCATACCTTGCTGGTGGGTTTCACGACCTCTCACGAGCAGTGAAAGTAGTGCCAGGCCACCATTCTGCAATACCAGAACTTGAGGCAGATCACGAGGAAGCAGATTCCCGCATGGTTTTTGCACGTTGCTGATGCAAAGCAAACACTTGGAGTAAACAGGGTGCTAACGCAGAGCTTGGACTCGGAGGTTGCATCTACGTGCCCAAGACATTGCTCTGTTCTTGGGGTAGATGAATTCTATTTCAAAACTGAAGTTGGCCCAAAGAAGAGATTCGTTCCCATGCACAGTGTAGCTAGGGAATGGGGAACAGACGTGTGTCTTGTGTCACCATTCATGCTGTCAATGGATTTGACTGTACTTCAGCTTTCAGTGACATGGGAAAAAGAGATGGCTGAAGCTAGCAGCTGAGCCCCTGGAGAAGCGGGTGGCGAAGGAATTTAGAGCTCCTCTCTCCCCCCCCCCAACCCCAACCCCAACCCACCCTGAACAGCAGGAATGTGTGGGAAGGAACGCTCCAGAATTTTTTTTAATAATAATGGAGATATCCTATCTCCTAGAACTGGAAGGGACCTTGAAAGATTATGGAGTCCAGCCCCCTGCCTTCACTAGCAGGACCAACTACTGATTTTGCCCCAGATCCCTAAGTGGCCCCCTCAAGGATTGAACTCACAACCCTGGGTTTAGCAGGCCAATGCTCAAACCACTGAGCTATCCCTCCCCCCCCCTCACACCCCCATTTGGACATCCCAACCCTCAGTCTCGGGGCTCTGTGTCTATGGCAGGCATTGAGACTGCTTGTTCCCAGTCCTCCACTTGGTCTTGGGTGCGAGGCTGCGGCCTGCGCTGATGGGGTCTATTCTGCATCCCCCCACCCTGTGCTTGTGGCATTCCCCTTCTCAGCTCTCTTACTGTTAGTGATGTGTCTGTGGTATGAACCAAGCACATCCACCCTCAACAATCCCTCTCCTCTGGCCTCAGGGCTAATATGTTAGTGGCATGCCCATTCTCAGCTCCCTTTCGGCCACAGTGCTCTTTGCAACGTCTCTCCCACTGGATCTCCCGCTGCATTGCGGACTGTTACGCTCTCTCTGGCATTCCCCCACCACGACACCGGGGGTCATGGCCCACTCCACGAGGGCTCACGCCACCACGGCAGCTTTCCTTGCTGACATGCCAGATCATTGGGCAGGACATTGGCCGGGTGGCCACTTGGTCCTCTGTCCATACTTTTACAACCCATTGTGCCCTCGCCCCTGCGGCAGATGCGGCTGTTGGCTATGCCGTCCTTCAGACTGTGACTTCTGGAGAGCCCTCGTGCCCACCTCCACACTGTGTACTGCTCGTCACTCTCCCACGTCTGGAATCCACATAGGGACCAGCACTCAAAGAAGAGGAGAAGGTTACTTACTGTAACTGGAGGTTTCTTTGAGATGTGTGGTCCCTATCTGAATCCCAATCCTCCATCCCCTCTGTTCCGGGCTCTGCTCCTGCCTGGTAAGAGGGAACTGGAGTGGCATCGACCCTCATGTCCTCTTAAAGCCTCGGACACACCACGCGGTGGGCACATGACGTACGTGTGGGTCAACGAACACCACTATGAATAGTTGCGGCTCTGAGGCACGGCGAGAATGCTCAAATACATTTGTTAATCTCCAAGGTGCAACTCCTGTTCTTTTTGCGGATACTGACTAACACGGCTGCTACTCTGAAACCCCACATTTGGAATCCACATAGGGATCATCACTTGAAGAAGAACCTCAGACCATTACTTTGAATTCATGGCATGGACCGAGCTGACCTAACCAGAGAGTTAATGAAGAACCAACGAGCAGCTGAATCAAATAGTCCTTACTCAGTAGCACTAGCAAGGGCAGTAACTGAAGACCAACCCAACTGCAGCTTTTTCAAAAAGTCAACAGTAGTATCTTTTCTATATTGTGGTAAGAAGCTAGTATCTAGATAACACGCACTACGAGTTGTTTGCCAAGAAGAACAAAACAAGTGAGAAACCCTTCAGGCTGCACAATTATGTGCAAATCATCAGCTATACATATGGACTCGTGCAACAGTTCAGTATCTTCAAGTGTCCCCTGTCAAAACCAGATGGGTGACAGACAGCACGGGACATCTTGTTCCTCAAATCATGGTCCTCCACCTGCGCCAAAAGTCATCCTCGCCTTTGGGCAGCATTGCTGAGGAGATGGAAATGCCGCAGGGAAGATTTGATGTGATCCTATGCAGGCAACTGTGACAGTGATGAATATAGGAATACATCAGACACAGGTTGTGAGGGGCAATAGAAAGATTTCAACTATCAGAGTATTTTTTTTAAGTAAATTATAGCTCAAAGTGGTGTGGGATTAAACATTTAGTAACTCATAGTTAGTTATATGTAGGGATTACATCAGAGTACATTATTCACACATTATATTAATGCAAAACATTCTACAGATCTTCTGCTAAGAATCATTACTGTAATATAAATAGAACAGGAGTACTTGTGGCACCTTAGAGACTAACACATTTATTAGAGCATAAGCTTTCGTGGGCTACAGCCCATATACATCCGAAGAAGTGGGCTGTAGCCCACGAAAGCTTATGCTCTAATAAATTTGTTAGTCTCTAAGGTGCCACAAGTACTTCTGTTCTTTTTGTGGATACAGACTAACACGGCTGCTACTCTGAAACCTGTAATATAAATAGTTTACATTTATTGTCATTGTATTCAGTGATACTAAGAAGATAATTACAGTTATACCATGTGTGCATTAGACATAGTTTTGATGTTGTCTGCTCGGCCTGAGGCATGTTTTATAATTAGGAGGTAGGGGTCTTATTACCTGCATCATTTGATAAAAGCAGCAGACAGATATCAGTCAATTCTACAAATAATGACAAATATTTTGTGACAGAGAAAACCTGACCCACTTCCAGCACCTACATCCGCCCTGGTAATCACCACCAGATATGTACCGAACATGGTAGCAATGAAAATTTTCTACCTGATGGGTTACTCCTTAATGCCCAAAATGGGTCTGGGCTGGTAGACTGCTAGCCCACATCCCAAAAACTACCACCTCTATTGGCTGTCTTTACAATTCTGACCAAGGGTCGAGGGATGCTTTTTGTGGTTAGTGCACATGACTAGGACTCGAAAGAGCCAACTTTAGTTCCCGACTCTGCCACAACCTCCTTGGCCAAGTCTTCTAATCTCTCTATCATTCAGTTCCTGGCCTATAAAGTGGGAATAACACTTCCCTATCTCCCAGGGGCATTCAGAGGATAAATTCAGTCATTGGTTGAGTGCTCAGACATACAGTCTCATCACTGTGTGAATTTATTCTCTCATTTCTAGGTGATCTCTCTCGGTCCCAAATGAGGCCTGATGCTGCTTGTGCTGTCCCAGTTCTGTGGCTAAAAGAGAACCCCCTCAATCCTTCTGACCAGCTCTGAATTAATTTAACGGGAATTATGGGGTCTAAGCACTCCTGAATTCTCTCCCCCTGCATTGGAGTTTGCTGCAGTAGGAAAGAACGGTTACTTACCTTCTGTAACTGTTGTTCTTCGAGTGATTGTTCACGTCCATTACACATTAGGTGATTCCCAAGCTTACCACTGGAGGTGGGTAGGAGTCAAGGTACAACTGACTGTAGCACAGCCCGTCCGACCATCGCATCCTCTCTGGTCTGATGGTGGATCGCGTAGTGGGCTGTGAACGTATGTACGGACGACCAGGTGGCCGCTTTACAGATTTCCTGGATAGGGACCTGCGCCAAGAAGGCCGTCGAGATCGCTTGGGCCCTAGTCGAGTGGGCCCGGATCTCTGGGGCCGGAACATTGGCGAGCTCATAACATATGCGTATACAATGCACAATCCACGCCGATAAGCGCTGTGTCGAGATAGGCAGGCCTCTCATACGTTCCGCAACGGCAATAAACAGCTGAGGTGTTCTGCGGAACGACCTGGTCCGCTCCAGGTAAAACGCCAATGCCCTTCAAACATCGAGGGTATGTAGGCTGCGGTGATGAGGGTCCATATGGGGTTTAGGGAAGAACACCGGTAGACAAATGTCCTGTCCCATGTGAAACTGCGATACCACTTTCGGGAGGAATTTGGGGTGCGGCCTCAGTTGCACCTTATCCTTATGAAAAACTGTATAAGGGGTTCTGAAGTGAGGGCCCTCAATTCAGATACCCTCCTGGCCGATGTGATGGCCACGAGAAATGCCACCTTCCACGAGAGGTGCATGAGGGAGCAAGTGGCTAGGAGTTCAAATGGGGGCCCCATGAGCTTAGTTAGGACTAGGTTCAGACTCCACGCAGGGACCGGTGGGCGCGAGTAGGGAAACACCCTCTCCAGCCCCTTGAGGAATCGGGTTACTGTGGGGTTGGAGAACACTGACACTCCCAACTCTCCCGGATGGAATGCCGAAATGGCAGCTAAATGCACTTTAATCGAGGCGGGCACAAGCCCCTGATGCTTGAGGTGTAGTAAGTAGTCCAGGATCGACGGAACTGAGGCCTGTAGAGGCTGTATGTGCTGAGGCTCGCACCAGTGGGAGAACCTTTTCCATTTGGCCAGGTAGGTCGCTCTTGTGGAGGGCTTCCTACTACTAAGGAGAATTTGTTGAACCTGGTGAGAGCACCTGTGTTCCGCATCGTTCAGCCAGAGAGATACCACGCCGTGAGATGTAGCGATGACAGGTTCGGGTGGAGCAGGCGACCCCTATCTTGTGTGACTAGGTCGCGATGGAGGGGGAGGGTGATCGGGTCGGCTATGGACAATTCCAGCAGGGTCGTGAACCAATGCTGGCGTGGCCAGGCCAGGGCGATGAGTATAATTGTCGCCCTGTCCCTGCGGGTCTTGAGGAGGACCTTGTGGATGAGCGGGAATGGAGGGAAGGCATACCTCAGGCTCCCTTCCCACGGAATCGTGAAGCATCTGCCAATGATCCCGGGCTGAGGTTCTGAAACGAGCAAAACTGAGGGCATTGACTGTTGTCCTTGGTGGCGAAAAGATCCACCCAGGGAAAGCCCCACCTCCGGAAGATTGAATGCAGGACGTCCCGCCTCAACGCCCATTCGTGCATTTGGTAGGATCAGCTGAGGCGGTCCGCTAACCCGTTTTGGATCCCCGGGAGATACGTTGCAATAAGATGGATCGCATGGGCTATACAGAAGTCCCATAATTGGAGTGCCTCGCGACAGAGGGGAGAGGACCGGGACCCACCCTGCTTGTTTATATAGAACATAGCGGTAGTGTTGTCAGTCAGGACTGCCACGCTGTGACCTTCTATGGTGGCGTGGAAGGTCTGACAGGCGAGGCAAACCGCTCTCAGCTCCTTTAGATTGATGTGAAGCAACCTGTCTTCCCTGGACCACAAGCCTTGGGTCCGCAGTTCCCCCAGGTGTGCCCCCCAACCCAGGTCCGATGCATCCGTTACTAACGTCAGAGTGGGCTGTGGGGCAGCGAAGGGGATCCCTTCACAGACCTGCTGTTGATCGAGCCACCAGCGGAGCGAGCCCAACACCCGATCTGGGATCGTCACCACCAGATCCAAGGGGTCTCTGTTGGGGTGGTACGTTTGGGTAAACCACAACTGCAAGGGCCAGAGCCTTAGGCGGGCATGTCTGACTACATGCGTGCAGGCTGCCATGTGTCCCAGGAGCTGCATGCAACACCTTGCCGTTGTCGTGGGGAACTTCTGGACTGAGCTTACGGCCCTCTGAATTGTCAGGAACCGCGACTCTGGGAGGCTTGCCCGCGCGGTCACCGAGTCCAGGACTGCACCTATGAAGTCCAGTCTCTGTGTGGGAGCTAACGTGGACTTGGGTACGTTGACCAGGAGGCCGAGCCTGCCGAACATCTGTAGAGCCAGCATCACGTGAGAGCGGACCTCGGCCTCCGACCTGCCCGCAAGGAGCCAGTCGTCCAAGTACGGGAACACGCGCATCCTTCTTTTCCGAAGGAAGGCTGCTACCACGGACACGCATTTCGTGAATACTCGTGGTGCTGATGCCAGACCAAAAGGCAGGACTGTAAATTGGAAATGGCGCTGGTTGACGGTGAAGCGCAGGAACCGCCTGTGGGCCGGATTGATGGCGATGTGAAAATAGGCATCTTTCATATCGAGGGCAGCGTACCAATCCCCCGGATCCAGGGATGGGATAATAGTTCCAAGGGAGACCATACGGAAGCGCCTTCTGACCAGAAACTTGTTTAGGTCGCGCAGGTCCAAGATAGGACGGAGGCCCCCTTTTTGCCTTGGGAATCAGGAAGTACCTGGAGTAGAATTCTTTTCCCCTTAGGTCTGGTGGGACCTCTTCCACTGCTCCTACTGTGAGAAGGGTCTGTACCTCCTGCATGAGAAGTTGCTCGTGAGAGGGGTCCCTGAAGAGGGACGGGGAAGGGGGATGGCGGGGGGGGGGGGCGCGAGGAAAACTGGAGGGTATAGCCCGCCTTCACTGTGCGCAGGACCCAGCGGTCCGATGTTATGCGCGACCATGCCCGGTAGAAATGGGAAAGGCGGTCCTTGAAACTCAGAGGAGGATCCGATATGGGATGTGGTACGCTGTCCTCGAGCGTAACTTCAAAAGCCTGGTTTGTTCCCTGGCTGCGGCTTGCCCTGGCCATGACCTTGGCTCTGGTTAGGCGTATTGTTACGTCTCCGCCTGTTATCCCTGCCACGACGGCGGTACGGTTCGTGCCGAGGGTGAGGGTGGTACTGCCTCTGTGGTGGTTGAGGCTTAAAGGGCTTGCGCTGTGTCACCGGGGTATGCATTCCTAATGACTTTAGGGTTGCTCGCGAGTCCTTAAGGCTATGTAGCCTGGCGTCCGTTTGGTCGGAGAACAAGCCCGAACCTTCAAACGGGAGGTCCTGCAGGGTGGTCTGCACCTCTGGCGGAAGGCCTGAAGCTTGTAACCATGCCGAACGCCTCATCACTACCCCTGACGCGATTGTTCTAGCTGCTGCGTCGGCTAAATCGAGGGAGGCCTGCAATGAGGTCTTGGCCACCGCCATCCCCTCGTCCACCAGGGCCGTGAACTCAGGATGTGCGTCCTGAGGTAGGGAGTCTTTGAACTTGGAGACTGATGCCCAAGAATTAAAATTGTGCCTATTTAGAATAGTCTGCTGATTAGCGATCCTCAGCTGGAGGCCCCCAGACTAATAGACTTTCCTTCCGAATAAGTCCAATCGTTTTGCCTCCTTGCCCTTGGGCGCAGGGGCTTGCTGGCCATGACGCTCTCGCTCGTTGACCACCGAGACCACCAGCGAACAGGGAGACGGGTGTAAAAAGAGGAAGTCAAACCCTCTTGACGGGGCGAAGTATTTTCTCTCCACGCCTTTTGCAGTTGGTGCATTGGAGGCCGGCGTTTGCCACACCGTCTTATAGTTGGACTGGACTGTCCGTATAATCGGGAGAGCAACTCTGGAGGGCCCCTCCGGGCTCAGGATGTCGACCATGGGGTCCTCCTGTTCTACAGTCTCCTCCGCTTGCAAGCCCAGATGGAGGGCTACCCGGCGAAGCAGGTCTTGGTGTGCCCGATGATCAATCGTGGGAGGGCCGGACACTGTCGTGCCCGCTACTGCCTCGTCCGGCGAGGAGGAAGAGGTCGGGGCCTTTTGTCCATCCTCACCTTCCTGCAACCCTTCATCGCCTGGTTGTTCCTCTGGGGCCTGTCCCACGGTGTGGGACTGGGATGGTACCGTGCTCGGTGCCGAGTCCACTCCCTCCCGCTCCTGCGGTCTAGAGATCGTTGCCTCCTTGTGAGAGGGCGGGCGGTACCGCGGAGAGCGGGATCGGTACCCCGATGGCCCGGATCTCGAGGTCCTGGATGGGGGCCCTTGCTGGTGGTAGGCCCAGGGTGTCCAGAACGGCCATTGGCTTGGCTGGCCCCATTGGGGATGGCCAGAGGCTTCGTAGTCCCTACTAGCCTTGCCCTATGGGCATACCCGCCGTACCGGCCCGAGTCAGTCTCCGACACCACGGACGGTGATCTGGAAGGCCACGGCAGAGCCGTAGAACGGTGCTGGTCCGGGTATGGGGAGTAGCGCCTCCGCGACCAGGACCTGGAGCAGCGTCTCGCCGACCTGGATCGGTACCGGTGACCACGGGACCGGGAACGACTACGGGAGGTCAGTCTCGGGGAACGTACTGTCGACGCATCCCGGTGCCGACTCGAGTATGGCTGCTGAGTCGGTGCCGACCTCTTACTGAGGCCTGACTGCTGCGGCGCTTTCTGCGCGGAGGGCAACCGGGACCTGTGCCTTGAACGGTGCCGAGATGGCGACCGTGATGGGCGCACTATCGCCGGCTTGCCTCTGTGTGGCAGTCTCGGCGGAGCGTCCTCAGTTTGTGGAGGGCCCTCAACGGACAATGCAATGAGGTCCTTTGCTGCCTCAAATGTGTCCGGAGTGGAGGGCTGTTCCAAGAGCTCCTCCAGCCCTTCTTCCTCCCTCGACGCGCCTATCCCGGGGCTCGACGGGCCTTTTGGCGCCGGAGCCACTACCGGGGCCTGTGCCGGAGCCGTGCTGGCCTTGGGCGCACTCGAGGTCTTCGCCGGCGCTACCCTCTTATGCGGGGAGCGTCTTCGGGCCTTGGGTTGGCCCTTTGATTTTGTCAGCGAAGGCGACCGGTGCCGTACGTGCCCCCGTTGGGTCGGTGCCGTGGGCTTCAAGTGACCCGCCGGCGCCGGTTCCCGCACCGATGCCGGGGCGCTCCGCACTGAGGCAGACGGTGCCGCCGAAGTGGAGGGCTGTAACGCCGTCTCCATGAGCAGCTGCTTGAGGCGAAAGTCTCTTTCTTTCTTAGTTCTGGGCTTAAAGGCCTTGCAGATCTTGCAGCGCTCTTTCTGGTGAGCTTCCCCCAGGCAGCGGAGACACGAGTCATGGGGGTCGCTCAATGGCATAGGCTTGCGGCACGTGGCACAAGCCTTGAAGCCTTGGGCGTGCGGCATGCCCCGCCGCCCAGGGCCGGTGCCGGGGTTGACCAAGCAACCACGGCAGGAACTTTAAGTACCTAATGAGCTGTTAACTACTAAGCTCAACACTAACTACTAAATAACTGATAACTGTTGTAGATAATGACTATGCTAAGGGACACTCTCAGACGAGAGACAGAGTTGTTCCAACGCCGCCACAGACGGTAAGAAGGAACTGGAGGGGTCGGGTCGGCAGGGATATATATACCCTAGAGCGGGGCGCCGCTCTGGCGGGAAGGAGGGGGCCCTGCCAGCCCGACGGGAGCCGCTAAGGGAAAAAGTTTCCAACGTCCGTGCACGCGGCGCGCGTACACCTAATGTGTAATGGACGTGAACAATCACTCGAAGAAGAACTAATTCTTCCAGCACCTTGCCCCCACATGGAAACTGATGTCATTTGTGTATTCGTTTGGTTTTTATTTAGATTGCATCAAATTAAATCCAATCCTTGAGTGCAAAGGGGAAAAAAATCCTCCCACTTCAACGCCCACCCTGGATGATTTAAATGGAAATTAACAAGGCTTTAGTAACAAATAAAGGGATGAAACCGGAGATCTCTCCGCTGTTTAACTGTAATTCCACTGAGGGTGGAAAGCAGTGATGTCATTTGCTTGTCCTGCTTAAGCTAATACCCTTCTTAAGAGCAGCACCACTCACTTTTTCCTCCCCCATTTGTCCCAGAAGCAGAAGATATGAGCCAATGCCAGCGTTGAATTTGGACCAACGCAGCAATGTGGAGTATAGACATCAGGAAGGTGAGAATACTTCTCTCTGTTGTAGCTGCCCCTGGAATATTGTTTATTTCTGGGTGTAGAAGGGAGCCGTACAAAAGAAAGACGGGGGAGTTGGAAGGAGTGAGTTACAAGGAAAGAGCTTTGTGTAATATGACTAAATGATTAAAGGCAGGGCACCTAATAACTGTCTAATGGAGGAAATTACTGAGGGTAATGGGATAAATATTCAGAGAGAGAACATTTGGGCTGAAGATCAGGAAAAACTTCCAGACAGCCTATCAGGCGTCCCATGGGAAGTGATACAGAGCCAGTTGTTTGGGACATTTAAACCCCAACCTGGACAATACTAGAAAAATGTCCTTCAGCGAACAATCCCGGCTTGGCAGGGAGACAGGCTGGATGATCTCATAGGACTTTTCCATCTATGAATAACTTACCCTTTTTCCTGGCCTGAGCAATAACATCTGCGGCACTTTTGCTCATCACCTTGGTGATGTACAGAGGGCAGTTGGTCTGGTTGGCGATGGTTATTGCCCGGTTCACTGCTTCGGCCTCCACCTAAAAAATAAAGCCAGCTGTACGTAAGAACAAGCTCGGCTTAGCGTGGCCAGCTCTTCCGACTCACCCAGTTACAACTTTGTTTTCTTAAGAGCAGAGGGTGCGGGGAACTCAAAGGAGTGGGTTTGGTGGCTTTAAGCCATTTAGATTCCAGGTGCTGTCAGGACTGGATTGGATTGCCATAAACTGGGGCAGCCTCGAGAGCTGCTCCAATTTAGAGCCTCCAGGCACACAGGCTGCTCTGCAGCATCTAAAATCCCCATCGCTGGTCCAGTCCCGCTCCCAGCTTCTTCCTACCCTGCCCCCGGCACTGGGGGGTTTTCTCAGTTCCTCCCCAGGTTGGATCCAGGGTTTACAGCTTTCACAGTGCTCTGATCCCTTTACTTGATTTACAGAAGCTGGAACCGCAATGACAATTTCACCCACAGGATTTTTCTGTACAAGGACAGATCACATGCCGAATATTATCGTTATTGGTTCAGTGTGCTCAGCACTGCACCGAGATGGTCCCTGCCTTGAGCACTTTACGATCTAACATCACGTCCTTCTATCCTTCCTCTGGAAATACCTGAGGCGTTGGAGAAAAGCATGTTTCCCCATAAATGATCCACCAGTCATTAAGTGCTGTACATGGGAGAAAATTCCTTCCTGACCCTTGCAGGCAATACACCCTGACGCATGAGAATTGATTGCTCTTATTATGCATTACTACACATTTTAGTCAGTTTCTTTATTCAATCATAGGCATACCAGTGAAATTCACCCTTGTGCAGAGGGCCAACACAATGCCAATGCATCACTTAAGCCCTAAAATTTCATCCAATAGGAAAAAGGACACCCAACAAAATAAACAGCAACCCATCCCCTTAATGCCCACACCGGAGAAAGGGACTGGCCTTGAACACTGCAGGCTCTGGTAAGCTGGTGGGAGAAGTCAATTCT
Organism: Trachemys scripta elegans; assembly: GCF_013100865.1. Lineage (NCBI taxonomy): Eukaryota > Metazoa > Chordata > Testudines > Emydidae > Trachemys > Trachemys scripta. The sequence continues at coordinate 149,063,004 of NC_048299.1, forward strand.
AGAGCTGACAGCCCTGCCACCAGATAGTTACATCTTGCAGGAATTAGGCCTGTTGGATGTTGAGCCCCTTCAATTCAATGGAAACTTCAGCTCCACTGCCCCTTTCAGGATCAGGCCCTTCACTAAAGCTCTGTTGTTATTGGGCTTGCAAGGGAGCAGCACATGGCCAAGGCACCATTAACTGCATTAAAGCAGCTGACCTCAAGTGAAAAGGTGGCTCTCTATGACTTGGGCTGATTCTCATTTTAGGCAGCAGCATCACATGCAATGTATCCTAATTACGCTGAAGGAAGAACGAGCGTCTGTGCATCTAATTCAAACTGCAGGAGGGAGATGTAACAAACAAGCCAAATAAGGGAACGGCCCCATCCATTACATCAGAGTCTGATTCCTGCTCAGGATGCACTTCGAAAGACTGAGCTAATCCTCCATGATGCTGGGCATCCTCTTTTCTGTTTGAAGTCAACGGGACTGGAGGGTGCTCAGCAGTTTGAGCCCAAGTGTCATGCAGTTTTCCTCCAATGCCACCATCTGTTATTGTTTTCCTTATGCAATCAGGAAAATATGTCAAGGAATACCAGGGTGGATGGGAAATTTGGATGCAGATGTTTGCGCACAGCATCCAGGAAACAGTCCCCATCCCCAGAGCCAACAATAGGGGAAAAAAGGAGAGGATTTGTGTTCCACTCCGCCGGGCATTGTTCCTCTCAACCCGCAACAGCATTTGAAACTGAAAGATTTATGGCTGGCACGAAAATGCCTTTGGATGCTGCTTGACTGAACAAAGTTGACGGGAAGTAAATAAAAAAGGGGGGAGCTGTGAAAATGATCTCACCCACTGGGCTTTCAGCAGCACCACATCTGGCACCCTTAGCAAAGCCCTGAGACTTTGGAGGAACAATCAGAATCTCCTTGTACAGAAAGGACGGCCCTCACAGAGCCAAGATTCCATGGTGCAATGTCCAGCCCAGAGGAGTACAATACAGTGGGAACAGAATTTAGGACCAAATCCTGTGTTGTTACTTACGCAACAATTTTCAAAAGGACCCTAAGGGATTTAGCTATCCACCTCCCACCGAATGTCAGTGTGACGTGGGCATCTAATCCCAGCGCAATCAATGGGAGAGGAAGGATGGTCCAATGATTAGGACACTAGCCTAAGTCCCAACTCCACCACAAACTTCCTGTCTGACCTTGGTCAAGTCACTTGGTCTCTCTCTATGCCTAAGTTTCCCATGTGTAAACAGGAGCCTTAGCACTTCCCTATCTCACAAGAATATAAATACCTCAGATAGATAGAACTTTGTCCCTGTGTACAAATTCCCACTGACTTCTAAAGAAGTTTTGCCCAAACAAGGACCAAGTAAACAATTAACAACAACTTGAAGGTTTGGAGCACAGAGAACTCAGCTAAAGTGAAAATCCAATGCAGAGTCAGATCCAGAAACCTTTATTCAGACAAAGCTCCTGAGTTAATGGGAATTTGCTGAGGTTTAAAATATGCAAGAAACCCAGGATTTGGCCTAAGTAAAATCAGAATAAGGGGTTCAAAATCAGGGCCAGAAGGAAAGATCTGAATAGTTTCACTTTGCAAGCTGCAGATAGCAATTCCAGTTATAGCTCAGCTTTTAATGAAAATGAGCATGTTCCAGGAGGGAAGAGGTTCCAGTATACAGAGGATTCCTTGGGGACTACCGTGACATTTTGAGGAAGCACAATCCAGTGGCTGAACCAGAGAGAGTCATGAGTCACGTAATCTGAGTCCTTCATCATCTACAGCCCCCGCTGTGTGACCTTGGGCAAGGATCTCAGGCCAATGAGTGTCCCCTAATCTGGGCCTCCCAGTTTGAGGCACCACAGGCCTGATTTTCAGAGTTGCTGAGCATCCACGACTCCCATTGACTTGAGAAGTCGTCATGGGCTTGCAGTGCTTCTGCTAACGAGGCCAGGGCATTTCAAGTTGGCTACCTAACGTTACGCTCCAAATTTCAAAAATGCTCACTTTCTGCTTCCCAGTTACCAAGGGTAAGTCTACACTACCCACCGGATAGGCGGGTAGTGATCGATCTATCGGGGATTGATTGATCGCATCTAGTGTAGACGCGATAAAATCAATCCTTGATCGCTCTGCCGTCGACTCCGGAACTCCACCGCGGCGAGAGGTGGAAGTGGAGTCGACGGGGGAGAGGCAGCGGTCGACTCGCTGCCGTCCTCACGGCCAGGTAAATCGACCTAAGATACGCTGACTTCGGCTACGCTATTCATGTAGCTGAAGTTGCGTATCTTAGGTCGACCCTCCTCCCCCCCAGTGTAGAATAGCCCAAGGCTGTAAGATGGGGCTAATGATACTTATAAGGGTCTTCAGCTTGAGGTCTCTGGACATCTGACACGACAGAAATATCTTTGTCATAAGCGCTACAGTAATTCAAATAAAATATAATGGTCATCATCATTATCTAGTATTTATTGCACGGACAGAACAAGCAAACACGAATTTCCAGCCACAATATCCTCTCTTCCCTTCCTCCCATCTGTCTGTGAAGCCAATATTTCCTAGGGCACATGATGTGAACCATATTCATGGCCACATTAATCGAGGCATGAGGCAGTATATGACATGACCCAGAATAGAGGGAATTAAGTGAAAATGTGTAACGTCCTCACCTCTTCAGGTCTACTCAGTACATGCCCTTCAGGGCCTGTGATTCCCAGGTCCAGGATCCTTTGCTGCTCCTAAGGCAGGAAAAAACAAGAAGATGGCTCAAAACAATGTCATTTCTAATTCCAGGAGCTGGAGAGATTTGGAAGAGATGTAAAACTGAGATCCCTGTCATCTGTGCTCTCTAGATATCCCACGGTACATTCACAAAGGCAGGAGTAGTAGAACCAGTGTTCAGACTAACTCCCAGTGTCTGGGTAATTACCAGAGCTCTGCAAACCCTGGCCATTTCATTCGCAGTGTTGTCATGCCAACCTTTCCTCTGATTTCACTTCACAGCCCTGCAAGTTGCAGATTTGAAAGAACAAAAGAAACTTCCCCCAAAACTATCAGTCTACGCACTGAAAACCTATGCAACTCCAAGTTGCGTGATCTAGGCATGACGTGTAAAATAAGTGTGACCTCAGCCTCAGGACCCAATTATTTATTTATTTATTATATTTCTATTGCAATAGTCCCTAGAGGCCAACCAAGTCCGGTTGTGCTAGGTGCTGTACAAAACATATAGTAAATGTTTCTTCACTTCCAGTCCTAAAGTGCTGTGTAATATTAATATACACAGTGGCCGCCTTCCATCCCAGAGATGGCTGTATTTCAGTGATGGGTGAAGAGATTTATGTATAGCTTGCAACTGTTATGGAATAAAACCCTCTATTTCTATATATCTATATAGATATATAGAGTGAGGGATAGCTCAGTGGTTTGAGCATTGGCCTGCTAAACCCAGGGTTGAGAGTTCAGTCCTTGAAGGTGCAAAATCAGTACTTGGTCCTGCTAGTGAAGGCAGGGGGCTGGACTCAATGACCTTTCAAGGTCCCTTCCAGTTCTAGGAGATAGGATATCTCCATTAAAAAAAATATACACACACACACACACACACACACACACACACACACACACATATATATATATATATATAAACCTGAGGCATTGTTGTTCTCTTACTGTGAGCTAGAGGGGCTGTAATCTTGAAGTACAGCTCTGCTTTCTATATGGAAATGTCTATGCTACTTGATACAGTGCCTTGACTTGTCTTAGTGATTTCCTGCTGAAGGTTTTAAGAGAGGGATTTGGCGTTTGAACACCTGACAGCATAATGCCGCTAAAATTCCACAGAGCAAACAGATAAGATACCTCAGCAATGATGTCACCGTTCTCAGCATGAACTTGAGCTATGGCACCTATATCACGGATTACGCTCAGGACCTCATATATCTAGGAGAAAGACAGGACACCATTTGATATATACCTTTTGGTCTTACAAATACTCCAGTAGCTTAAATGTCCTTTAGCTTAAACTGTTATGTAAAACCGAAACAAAAGGAAAGCGACCGAGACAGACAAGCTCTCTTTAGCTTGCCATAAAAGATAAGGCAGTAGACTGGGACTCAGAGTTGGTTCAGTTCCTGCCTCGGCCATTGATTTGCTGAGGAGCCCTGGGCAACTCACTTCACCTCTCTGTGCCTCAGTTTCCCCATCTGTAAAATGGGGATAACAATAACGGCCTCCTTTCTAAAGCACTTTGAGACTCACAGATGAGCAGCACGATATAAGAGGTAGTATTATTAATTATTATTATTATTATTATAATGGAGCATAAAACAGGAATTGGTAGGTTCTCCAGGGCATCATCAGTAGAAGTTCTAAGGGCCCAAATTTTCAAAAGTGGCATCTTTAGTGCCTCACGTCATGGGTGCCCAACTTGCAAAGCACTGGCCCTGATTCTCAAAGCTGATCAGCGCCCACAACTCCCACTGCATTGATGGGAGTTGCTGGAGCTCTGCCCCTCTGACAATGAGGTGCATTGCGGCTCACGCTGAGCATCCAAAGATGGGGCTCACAAAATCCGTGACCACTTTTGAAAATTTTGACCATGTTCTTAGATAAAAGAGACCAATTTTTCTGTCACCTCTTATTCAATTCAAAGCAAACTTCCGACACTGAGGAAAATCTCCATCACATCACATTTGGAAGTAAAACCTTCTGCAGTTTGTACATCCCAACAATGAAACATAGCCAATGACTGACGAGTGCAGATAGAATTGCCACAGGGAATTTTCTCTTAAGGTCCTGGTGATTCCAATAGTAAAACCAAGAAGTGCTTTCCCAGTTAAAATCAGGCACTAGGTCCCAGAATAGTGTGTGTAATGCATGCTAACCAGTGTGTCTCCCTCTAATGGCTAGACCACATAGAGAGGTTTATGAGTCTGGTCCTGCCTCCAAATTAAAGGGCCTGGGATAAAATCGTGGCCTCGCTGAAATCAATGCGCATTTTGCCATTGACTTCAATGGAGAGAGACTTTCAGCGCTGCTCTTTTACCTCCATCAGGAGAAGCTCTTGCTTTTAGATCCAGAGGCCTCCGGTTCAATCCCAGCTGACGGCACAACCTGAGTCATTGATACAGGCATAGAACATAGATTCATAGAGTTTAAGGCCAGAAAGGACTATTAGACCATCCAGTCTGACCTCCTGTGTAGCACAGACCATTAAATGTCATCCAGTTATTCCTCTATTGAGCCCAAAAACTTGTGTGTGGCTAAAGCATCACTTGTAAATGTAAAGCCCTCCTACCTGAGAATCTGTTAGCTGGAAGTGATCTTTGAAGGCCATGTAAACCAGGAAGGAATTCACACCTAGCAGAGACAAAACAAAGAAAAATGCCCAGGATGTACAAGTAATAGGCATAGATAACATCCACCTTGAAGTTACAAGTGAGCCAGCCACAAGTTACATAAACAAAGTGATCCATACAGAAGTTAAATTAATAGATGGGCTGTCTGGCCATAACAGCTCAAGAGCCTGATTCTCCTGCCACTCATGTTCCTCCTGATTTACTCCAACTTCAGTGAAGCTAATGGGAATACACAGGTGTGAGTGAGAAGAGACTCAAGTACAAGGTTCTTAGAGCTAAAACTGACTATACGGTTTGGAAACCACAGAATAAGACAGTCCTGGCCCTGTAAAATTCCACCTGTCTTGAGTAAGGAGGACTCTCCCCTTCCTGCCGGAGTGGACCAGATGCACCATTGAAACAAGGATAGACATTGACCGGCTTTAAGAAACTTTTAACCTCTTCCCATCAAAATGAACTGATTTTGCATCTGTTCAATGGAACGGTCTGCTACGGACGGCCAAATCCTTCTTGGCTCTGAGGGCCAGATCCTCGGCTGGAGTAAATCAAGGTATTGCCAATCAAATCAATGGAGCTATGCTAATTTACACCACCTGAGGATCTGACCTTTTGTGCCTCCTGGGAAGTGCGCAGCATCCTCAGCTCCCGTGAAAATGCAACATCAGGTTAAGGTGCACAGCCCCTGGCCGTACCAGCCCCTTAGACTGTGCGCTATGCATGACAATGGACCTACCCCCACTGGAGTCAATGTGAGTTTCTCACTGACTGCACTGGGAACAGAATCAATCCCACAGTTTAGAATGTACTGAAATACACCAGAGTATGACCGGACAACTGATGAGCCTGAAGATGCTCCTGGAAATAAGATGTGGATCTCTCTGGGCTCCCCCAGAGAGCAGAAATAATAAAGAAATAAATTCAATCTGCTGTGAAACAACACAATGCTTAATAAATCACAATTAAAGTCCACCATCTTCTTAGCCATGTGGCATTTAATAACTCCACTAGTAAGAATGATGGAACCCACCCTGTGGCAGAGAGGAGAGCTAAGCCTTTAAGGCTCCACTCAACACCAAAAAGGAATAAATCTTTTGGATTCAGCTTTGTGGGAGGCTGAGCAAAAAAATAAGCAGAATACCTGAAAAATGGGTACTGGCTGCCTGGTTTCCCAAGCCCTCCTGCTAGACGGCTGGGGAATTACTAACAGAGCATTTCTCCAATTCATGCAAATCGGCCTCCCCTCCCCTGCACACTATAGCACATGACATGATAAAAATTCTTAACCAGGACGTGTAGGAAAACCACCATTAGGATGTAAAAGTTTGTTGGTGGTGTTTTTTTTAAACCATAAACAGGATGGAAAATCCTTCCAGCCCAGGGATGAAAGGTCAAGGAAATCGGAGATAGGAAAGACCTATTCGATCATCTTATCCATCTCCCCTACCTTCGCTGGCCATTGAAGGATTGTTCTTCCTGAGCCAGATTCTTTTCTCGCTTATAGTAGTTTAACTCCAGGAGTTACTCCGGACTTGCACCATTGCAAGTGAAAGGAAAGTCAGGCCGCCTCTATCTCCCCTGGATGACTTACAGCTCTCTTGCTGACACTGGCCAACGGGGAGAGAGACATCCTACAAAAAAGTGTCGCTATCACTCCTTTACGGGGATGCCCATCTCCAGAGAAGGTCCAGATCCTCTGTTGCTGCAGCTCACCAAATCTCCATTGAAGACAATGCAGCTGTGCTAGTTTAGACCATCTGAGGATCTGGTATGCCTTGCTCTGAATGACATGGGCAGCGCTCCACGGCAGCCATGGGCAATACCACCCCAGCTGTCACATCTTACCCCCTACACACCGTCAGTGCAGTCTCCCTGCCCAAACGCCACTCCAGAGGGAAGGATTCAGAACAGCAACACTGGATTCCATTCCCACCCTATACACTAACCTTACTTCTCCAGCCCCCCTACAACACCGCCTCCTGATGTACCAAGCCCCAACAACAACAAAAACAGACCCCATTCTGAACTCTGATCTGGCCGTTAATTTGACCAAAACAAATAAAAAAAGAATACATTTGAATCAGTGAAAACATATCAATTTAAATGATCCCGAAACTTACCGTGGTCTTTCACCAGGGCTTCCATCTCCTCCTGAACCCCTTTATGCCACTCCGTGATATCCACATGCAGAGAGTAATCGCAGCAAGACTTGCTATCCGCCCATTCTCGCCACTGGTCAAATGCCGTGATCAAGCTGGTTCCTGGTTCCGGAACTACGTGATCAACTGGAAAAGACATAAAACATTTGCACCCGTGAACGTGTGTCCAAAGGCCTTTAGCAGCCATCCAAGACAGATAGCACTTTCCACTGACTCTCTGAAACAGGATGTTTTCCCCCCCTCTAAAGAAAAATTGGAGTTTGAAAAGATCTGTGTGTTTCCAAAAGCCCAGGGTTCGAGAACCCACTCTGCCATTTGATTGCAAGCAAAAACTAAAGGAGGAAATCATTCAGTTACTAGAGTGTTTCACTGCAAGTATATGTGAATGGAGCAGATGAAACTCCTAGTTCAAAGCCAGTGCAAATTCAAACCATTGCAGTTATATGTACAGTTACTCCCGTTTCCTATTAGGGTTACAAACAATGACAGACAATACCGCCCCGCCCCCATGAGCATCAGTGAGTAGCTTTCCAGTCAAACTGAGGGACATCTTTGTCTACTATGTGCCCTATGAGACGCTGGATAAGGTACCCCAAAAGGTTTGGGATGTATTTTTGTATTATTATAACACCTCAGAGGCTCCAGTTACAGACCAGGACCCCACTGTGTTCAGCACTGTACAAACACAGACAAAAAGGACTCTCCCTACCCTAAAGAGTTTCCAGTCTAAATACAAAGATGAGATATTAAAAGATCCACTTTCTGCACCTATTCTCTAATTTGCTGCTACCATAATCCCACAGTTAACACCAAAAGAGGGAGCAGCAAAGCTTCCAGCGAGCAGTTCAGCTCTTCTTTAAATCCACCAAAATAACTAAGGCTACAATTGTCTTTAAAACCTGCTGATAGACCCCCAATTTGCATACTGCAGTCAGTGCAGAGACCACAGCAATCTGTATATATTCACACATCCCTTCAATGAACTTCTTTTAAGGTGCCATTTGTAGATCCAGGGTGATAGCTACCCGTGTGCAGAGGGGCCCAGCCAAGATCTATGCACCACTTATGTCCACCTTCAGCCCAAGGTTCAAGTGGGGCTTAAGTGGTGCACAGTAGACATTGTAATTTTCTTGGCACAATGGTTAGCTTCACCTCAAATATGTATGCACAAGGGAGGCCTGAGTGTAATCTGAAAAGGAGCCCCTAGTCTACTGTATTGATTTTTTAGCACCAGCTGTATAACCTAGCTGTTAAAAACAACAGTCAATGCAAAAATTTCAGATTAAAGCCCTGTCTGAGCTGCCGATATTCTGATATTAGCCCACCAATAATGACTCCAACACAACCCCCCTACATCCCAGTTCATCATCTCCTCAACGCCCGAGGTGGGTTCTGCAGCATGGCCAGGGAAGTTGGCAAATCTGGGTTCCAGTGGATGAAGAAGGGGCGAGTTCTAAACACCTTCAAGGAGAAGGTGCTGCCAACCACCTCTTCTGAGAGTACTCCATTTCTAGGGCCTCCACTGATTGCAACTGGAGCAGCATCACGTGAAGGAGGGAAGCAGGTCTGGAGCCATTAGGAATTTGACAGATTAGAACTAACACCAATGTCGTAGGTACAGGCAGCATGGTCCAGTGAACTAGGAGATCTGCATTCTATTCCTGGCTCGGCCACCCGGCAAATCACTTCCCCTCCCTGTGCCTCAGTTTCTCTGTCTGTAAAATTGGGATAATGATATTACCCTCCTTTGTAAAGAGCTCGGAGATCAACAGGTGAAAAACCCTAAAACCCTGAAGCATGACGTTTAATATCCCCTCCAAAAATTGTTTAAAATGTAAGTACTAAGAGGAACTCTCTCTCGAGTCAGCAAGCCCTGAGGACCGTGCAGTCAGAGGGCTCCACATCCTGGAGAAAAAACACAAGCATGGAACAAGGCCACAAAACCAGAGTCTGAAAGACTGGGCAGCTGCTCAAGGGGGAAGAAAAAGACGTATAATCTCATGGCTTCAGAGGTCACAAATTGAACTTGTGTTGGGGCTAGGGAAAGGAGGAGAGCTTGGCTGATTGTACATTGGCCAACGGGGTGGGAGGGGAGGGGGCGGGAAATACATGAAACCTGCTTAGTTATCAGCAGAGAAACCAGAGCAGTTTATTTTTAACTATATTGTTAAATATCTGGGTTGCAATCAGCCCAGCATTTGGCTCTAAATCGTGACGGAACCGCTGAAATGAGAGACTGAGTCCTCAGGCCCTGTTAGCCTTTGCCGTATCACAAACCATCCCTTTGCTCTTACTCAGAGCCAAGCAAACCATCCAAAATTTACATGAGCAGCTTGGCAGAAACAGCGTCGCTTCCCTGAACGCCTCATTAGCCGCAGCCAGCCGTCTGAATAAGTAACAATGTCCCCAAACTGCCTGAGACGAGCGAGTGTTCCAGGAAGTAAAGGAGATTACGTAAAGCAACCGTCTTTGTTGCATGAATTAAAAGCTTTGGCCATCGCTTCCATTTTTGTGACGGTGGCTACGTGACTGTCAGCAATTAACGGTTACAATATTTGTGCCCTTCAGATGAAGTTGTGCCTGCAGCTAGATGTAGCAAGTCATTCTGCAAGGCGGGAGGGTGTGACGCAGAACGGTTTGCCTCCGCATCGCAAGTTCAACTCCAGCTTAGAACCGTAGCCACGACAACGTCAACGGCAGCCTTTTGTGAAATTAGTCGGTGGGTCTCAACCTGTCGTGAAAACCAGCTGCTTCCACTCTGAATAGCTTACGCCATATCTGAAAACCTCGTGAACATTTAAGAATGTAACCTCCAATGCCCTGGTGAGATTGCGTCCCCATATTGCACAGTGGGAAATGAGACACAAAGAAGTTAATTGACCCAGGTCACAGAGGAAGTCCGTGAAAGGGACAGAAATTGCACCATAATCTCCTGAGTCCCAGTCCAGTGCCCTTCCCACAAAACTGCCCTTCCTTGGGCCACTTATTTATGTGTCTGAATATGGATTTGGGCATTTTACTTTTAGGCACCCAAGTCTTAAAATGTTGGTCGGAGTCTTCCTGAACCTCAGTGTGCACAATAATAAAAAGGGCACAGTTACCACCTAACACGCCATGATGCTGAGAAGCTTAAATTGTTGAATGCTTGGATGAAAAGGGCTACAGAAGTGCAAATTAGAGCACAAAGGGATCATTAGGAAATCTTGCCTCCTGGCCTGAAAGGGTTAAACACCACACAGCTGTAAGATCCCGGCGCAAAGGATCGACTCTGGTGTCCCAATCAGAACTTTGTCGCTCTCTTATTTCATGTGCTGTCCAAGTATGAGTAATGGGGGAGGGAGATGGAGAATCTCCATCTGATCTCTGACAAAGTCAAAGAACAGCTGGTTATAATAAGGCTATAAAAATGGAGATGGTGGCACATCTGTGAGAGAAAGTCAGCACTAGGGATTAGGAACATCTAGCGTGGAAGCAGCGTTGCTGACGCATCTTGTACAGCTTCCTTTGATGGTTTAAGACCATGCAAACCAAATCTTGCTCCGTTTATGCACTCAGATCGAAAAGCTGCTGTCAGTTGATCATCATCATCGAGAGAATATAAACCCTTTTGCAAGAGTATCTCAGGCTTCTTTGCAAACCACATATTGCTAATTACCACAATGCCTAAGGACCAACTGAGAATGCAGTCCCTCTTCTCTAGGCCCTGCACAAACACAGAGTGGTAGATGGACTCGGCCCCAAAGAGCTTACAATCTAAACAGACAAGACAGACACAGGGTGGGGGGAAGAGGTATAACACAGAGTAAACAGTGTGATAGTAACATGGGTATGATAGCAGTCAGAGACTATGGTAATGGGTACATTATAAACACTGGATAGATTTAGATTAGACAGCAACGCCAGACAAGACATATTGCAACCAAGCACAGCGTTACAACTGGTCATTACGGCCAGGCATCAGCAACAAAAGGGCACAGATGAGACAGATCCGTTGGCTGTTTATTAGGATGGTGCCCTTTCCTCTATTTAAGGTCTCAATTAAAAACTATGCCCTCTGTCACAGTGGAGAATTGCTAGCACCGAACAGCAATTTACTGCAGGCTACCGCATGATGGTCTGATTGTTGTAGAGATGCAGCAGGAAATAAAAAGGCTCCAAACTCGGAGTGGAAAACAAATCTAGAACCCACTCTGAATGAATTTCCAGTAGGGGACGGGAGCGGAGACTCAAATCTACCCTTACAGTTTTGGTTCAAAATCAGACCTACCCATAGCCTACACACAGGTTTGTACTGATGTAACTATTTTGGTTAGCAGTGTGACTTTTCTATCAAAATACACCTCTACCTCAATATTACACTAACCGCGTTATATTGAACTTGCTTTGATCCACCGGAGTGTGCAGCCCCGCCCCCCCAGAGCATTGCTTTACCAAGTTATATCCGAATTCATGTTATATTGGGTCGTGTTATATCGAGGTAGCGGTGTAGTTGAAATCAATACAGCCATACTGGCCACACCGTTATACTGGTATAAAGGTGCCTTATATTGGCATCCCTGCAGGTATAACTATAATAGTACAAGGCAGCTTGAATGTGTCCACACTGGTGGGGAAGGAGAGAGACCCAGCATGTTTTGTGCTTTTGAGAAGATGTCCAATTGAAAACCAGACCAGTGAGGTCATGGCCCAGTCCCCCAGCCTCTAGGGGCTCCCTCAACTGTTCTTTAAAATGAAAATGTAAGAGCCAAAGCTCCAGCTGGTATCAATGAGCCTATGTCCATCTAAGTCTTTTAGATATCAGGGTCAGACACCAGAATCAAACAGGAAAGAACTAGGCACTGTCCCTGGTTTAGTGAGTTGCAATTGTCTCTTGCCAGATGACCCCTCACTCTCATTAGCACTAGTGGGAGTTGTGCACATGCATCCAAACAGGAAGATTTACTTCCAGGCCTCTCGCAGAACTTGCTAGCACGGAGGGAAACAAAAGGTTTTTCTTTAAGGTTGCCATACTTCACATATCTACAGAGAAGTTTATGAAAATCCATCTGCCTCTTCCTCCCTTTTTCCCACACTCCTAGCTTCCCGCATTGACCTTTGGGTATTATCTGCTAGCAAACCAGGATGCAAGGGCTCCTGACCCACTAGAACATGTAGAAAACCCAGTCTCGCAGATCACCCTGGAAGCTTCACATGTGAAATGCAGCGTCCCGTTCTGACCCTACTGAACAATTTGTCTCGTGGGAACCCCGCTGCTTGTACTGTTGTTAGTTTCTTTCCTTTGTTTTGGAAGCATGAGATGTTCAATTCCTAAAGCAGTGTGTGGCTTAGCTACTTCAGGATGGATTCAAAAGAAACTCTCTCAGCAGATGCTGTTATCACCCCCTTACTTTGCATTTGTTTATTGCTTTGATTTTCTCCCTTCCCTGACCCAGATGTTTTCATCCTGGTCTCCATTATTACTACACAAACAATGCCAAATTCTAATCTTTAAAGGGGAAGCTGTCGACTGTGTTTAAGCTCAAAGTTGAAAAAAGTGGCTGATGACACAGCCCTAAAGCACTAAAGTTGAAATTCTCCCCTGTGAAACACAAACTGCCTGCAAAACAGGACCTGAGTGATGCATAGACTTTGTGCTGGCTCTCTGAACCGGAGTCAATTTCATCCCTAATCCTGAAGGTTGAGATCCTCAAAGGTATTGACGGCGCTTAACTCCTACTGAAATCAATGGGAGTTGGGTGCCTCAAAAATTTCAGGATCTGGGATGAAGTTCCTACTTGTTTGTAAGTCAGGTCTTATTCAGGCCCATTTTCAGTGAGGTAAATGGAAACCCAAGGTAAGGACCTCAAAAAGTGGTCCACTATGAACAGAAATCATTACATGCATTTAAATTTTAACCTTCTCCAAAGCAGAATTGGGAACCCCAAATGCAATAGTGTTGGGTTACTGTGTGGGAAGCAAATGGTGAAACTGACCAAAATCAAAAATGAAACTGACCAGTCTCTTCTTACCATTGATGAAAAGAGCAACACCACCACAATTCTACGCTTAAGTGCTTAAATATATACATATGTGCCCGGATATCTGTTTAAAACTCCTAGGGCTGAATGCTCAAAAGAAGCTAGGAGGCTAAATAGAAGCTAGGAGCCTAACTCCTTTTGAGCATTCAACCCCTCAGGCTGATTTAGCACCCTAATTTAGGAGTCTGAGAAAATTGCTCCCTTGAGATGGAGAGAGTGACTTTTGTGAGGCACAGCTGGGGAAACTGCAGCAGAAAGGTGAAGAGTGAAGAGAGTCCATTGACTTCTAAGGGGCCAGGATTTCACCCAAAGTGTCTTGCCAAGGTCACAAAGAAGGAAATTTGCCCTAGTGCAGAGGGCTAGCACGGGCCTATGTGCACCACTTCAGACCTCAAAACAAGGCTTAAATAGGACTTAAGTGATGCGTCGGCCTTGTAACGACTCCATCCACAGGGGTGAAATTTCACCCACAATAAGTGGCAAATTTGGGACCAGAACACTGATCCCCAGACTCTAGGCTGGTGTATTACCAGCCATCAATTTGTCCTTTTTATCTACAGCATTGAGAATAAGCATCTAGTTAAAAAGATTGAATTGCTTAAAAAAAAAAAATGCTTTTCCTTCTCTTCTTATGGCAAAACGAAGACATCAAACAAAGCACCAGCTGCTGTAACCCAGTGTAGCTCTGCTGACGTCAAAGGGCAATGCTTTTTTACATCAGCTGAGGAGCTGGCTCAGAGATGATGGTGTTTTTGTTTATAGCATCAGAGAAGTAGCCATGTTAGTCTGTATCCACAAAAACAACGAGGAGTCCGGTGGCACCATAAAGACTAACAGATTTATATGGGCATAAGCTTTCGTGGGTAAAAAAACCACTTAGTCTTTACGGTGCCACCAGACTCCGCATTGTTTTTGTTTATAGCAAATCTTTGTATTTTCCCCCTATGATCTTGGGGTGTTCAAAAGCCTCTGAATCTGAAGCATATTTTTCCCCTGGGCAAACAAGCTAGAAACCCAATTCCCATGGAAAATCAATGGGATTTAGGCACCTAGCTGCTCTGAAAATCCCAACCATAACCCTTAAGACATTCTCTTTAATTGCCCAGGTCTTCTCGGTCATTCTATGCAGCTTACAAGGTGCATCTGTTCTTACTCCCAACACATTCTGACCGCCATCCCCTTCACCCGCGTATCCACTGTCGCCTTTCTGTCTCTGTCACGCTCCCTTCTCTCCCTCCTGGTACAAATTAATCAGCTCAAGATTAAAACCAGACAATAAGCCAAAGTGAGACAACAACACTAACCACTGTTAGCTTATCTGTGTGGCTTTAATGTGCCAGAGCTGGCATCTAGCCATGATGAAATGTTGCGCGTTCTCCAAGCACCAATGGTGGAACGCTGTGGGGGGAGAGATGACAGACATTAATGTATCTGACAGAGCAGAGCCATAACAGAGCTCTGTGTTACATAAAGTGGGAAAGCAGAAAATACGAGAAGCTGATCTGAAGGGACATTTCAAACACAACCATTTACAGTGGGGGGAAAAAAAGAAAACATAACCACGCATGAAAATCCAAGTAGGACAACTGAGTTATGATGGCAAACGTGCCCCTTTGTTAAATATTGCCATGTACTTAATAAGGCATCGATCAGTTAAAGTTCCTTTTAACAAAACTTGCAATTGACCAAGTTGCATTGTTTTCCCCCAGCCCTATCAAAATTTTCAAAGACAAAGTGATCAAAGGGTTAAATAACATGCTAAGATATTAAGGATACGTCAGTCTGTTTTTAAAGCATTCAGCTCATAATGCGTTATATTCTGGTTCCACGTCCTGGCTCTAACACAGAGTCCCTAGATCTTGGGCAAGTTATTTAGGGATAGATTTTCTCAAGTGCTCAGGCTCATAGATCTCTCATATAGGCACCAAAGTAAACGGCCTGATTTAAATCGTATGTGCCAGCCAACTCATAGAAATTCTGGTCTTTAGGAGACACTTCTGAAGATCCGAGCCCCATTGTCTGCTAGGTGTCCATCCATGGCTCTCAAAGTGATTAATGAATCATCCTGCACTGCACCCTGGCATTCTCTCCAGTTCACAGCTAGGCATGGGGGGGAGAAAGAGGCAGAAGTGATCACCAAGGCTTTGCCTATACTAGCACTTTTGTCGGCAAAACTTTTGTCAATTAGAGGTGTGAAAAAACACCCCTCTGCCCAACATAAGGTTCACCGACAAAAGCACTGCTGTGGAGAGTGCTCTGTTAGTGGGAGAGCATCTCCCACCAACATAGCTACTGCCGCTCGCTGGGGGTGGATTAATTATGATGGCAGGAGAGCTCTCTCCCACAGGCATAGAGTGGCTTCACGGGAGTCCTTCTAGTGGCACAGCTGTGCCGCTGTAAGGTCTGTAGTGTGGACATGACCTAGGGTAAAATTTTCAGGAGCACTAAGCAACCTAGAAGCCCAAACCCCCCTGACTTTCAATGGGACATGGGGCTCTTCTGAAAATATTACCCCAAATCTCAAGAGGAGACACCGAAAATTAGGTTTTAATTTTTAGAAGAGTTGAGAAAGCCCAACCCCCACTGCTTAAATCAACAGGATCTGCAGGTGCTCTGCAACCCTGGGGGGGAGGGGGGGGGAAATCAGGCCCTTAAGCATCTCAAGTTGGACACCTCCCTGCCCCCACTGAAAAGAAAATGGGAGGCATCCAAAATTAGCGGCCACTTCTGAAAACGGCCTTACACACTTTGCACCTTAGTTTCCCCAGCTGAAAAATGAGGCCAACAACGCTTCGCCCTCTCACAGGGCCTTTGGGAGGGTTAGTCAATATTTATAAAGTCCTTTGAAGAGGGAGGGGCAAATTCATTCCTAAAAACAGCCTGAATCTATTTGGACTGGAAAGTGCCAGCTAATGCAATCTTCTTTTGCACAGCAGTGGGAAGTGTTGGCTTTCTTTAAAAAAAAGAAGTTTTATTCAAGTAACTGGTGCACTCTGAATGGAAAGGCTAGTTCTGCACAAAGACATGGATGTTAATCTGATCACATCTCTGGCTGTGTTTTCAAGATGCCACAGGCATGACTGTACACCATTCCACCCTGTATGAAATGGAACAATTCATCTGTGCCATCACAGAAGGACTGCCAAGAATCATCCAGCCCTCTGACTACTACCCCATGCTGTTCTCCCATGTGGGCACTACATTAGTGATACTGTAGAGTATGACCCCAAGCAGATCAGAAGTGACTACAGGGCTCTGGGTGTGATGGTGAAGGAGCTGGAGGTGCATCTGGTGTTCTCATTGATCCTTCTGATCAAGGGTAAGGACCCAGGCAGAGACAGCCACATCCTGAAGGTGGATGCATGGCTGTGGTCACCAGGAGGGCCTCAACCACAGGATGCTATTCCAAGAAGAAGGATTGCTGAGCGGAGATGGGATCCACCTATCAAGGAAGGAGAAAGTATCTTTGGATAGAGACTGGCTAACCTAGTGAGGTGGGCTTTAAACTAGGTTCTACAGGGACAGGAGACAAAAGCCCACAGGTAAGTCCAAACCATGGAGACCTGTGAGAAGGGTCAGAATTGGTGGGGGAGAACATGGGCAATCGTAACAGGGACAAAGGAGAGACGAGAGGAAATACAGAGGGGAAAGCTAATGAACATCTTAGATGTTTGTATACTAATGCAAGAAGTGTGGGGAATAAAACAGGAAGAGCTAGAAATACTAGTGAATAATCCCACTTTTGACATAATTGGCATCACAGAGACTTGGGATAATTCACATGACTGGAATATTGGTGTAGAAAGGTACAGCTTGTTCAGGAAGGACTGACATGGAAAAAAGGGAAGAGTTGCTTTGTATATCAACGATGTATTCATCTGAGGCTGAGCTAGAGGTGGAAGGTAGACTTGTTAAAAGTCTCTGGGCAAAAGGTAAAAAACAAAGGTGATGTCATGGTAGAGGTCTAGTGTCGAGTCAGATTACCTAACCTGAAAGAATAGGTGGATGAAGCACAGGAGTTGGTGGTGATGGGGGACTTCAACTATCCAAATACCTATTAGGAAACCACACAACAGGGCATAGATTATCCAACACGTTCTTGGAATGTGCTGAAGACAACTTTTTATTGCAGAAGGTGAAGAAAAAGATTAGGGGAGAGGTTGTTCAGATTCTCACAGATACGGAGGAACTGGTTGAAAATTTGAAGGTGGAAGGCAGCGTGGGTGAAAGCGATCATGAAATGATGAATTCCTGATTCTAAGGAATGGTAGAAGGGAAAACGGTAGAATAAAGACAACGGATTTCAAGAAGACAGACTTCAGCACACTCAGGAGAATTGGTAGGTAAGGTCCCAGGGAAAGCAAGTCTAAAGGGAAAAAGAGTTTAGGAGAGATGGCAGTTTTTAAAAGAGACTTTAGTGAGGGCACAAGGGCAAACCATCCCAATGTATAGGAAAGGCAGTTTGGTAAGAGACCACCTAGCTTAACCTGGAGATCTTCAATGACCTGACACTCAAAAAAGAGGCATCCAAAAAGTGGAAACCAGGTCAAATTACAAAGGATGACTATTAAAAAAACCAAAACAACACAAGCATGTAGGGACAAAATTAGAAGGGCCAAGGCCCAAAATGAGATTAAACTAGCTATGGACATAAAGGGTAACAAGAAAACTTTTTACAAATACATTAGAAGCAAGAGGAAGACCAAGGACAGGGTAGGCCCGTTACTCAATGAGGAGGGAAAGACAATGACAAAAAAATGCAGCAATGGCCAAAGTGTTACATGCCTTTTTTGTTTTGGTTTTCACCAAAAAGGTTAGCAGTGATCAGAGGACTAAGTCTATGTCTACACTACCGCCTATGTCGGCAAGACACATATTGCTCAAGGATGTGAATATTCTACCCCCCTGAGAGACATACGTGACACCAGTGTAAGAGATAACGTGCACAGCGTTATGTTGGCGGGAGAGCATCTTCCACCACATGCGCTGTAAGAGTAGCCATACCCTAAGACAGTGAATACCAGTTTAGGTGGGGTAGGATGTGAGGCTAAAATAGAGAAATATCAAGCTATGAATTATGTAGACAAGTTACATGGCAGGCCCTGATGAAATACATCCTAGAACACTTAAGGAACAGGTTGCTATAAAAAGAAAGGTGGTAAATTGTTCTCCCTAGCCACTGAGGACAGGTTAAGAAGTAATGGGCTTACATTGCAGCAAGGGGGATTTTGGTCAGACATTAGGAAAAACTTCCTAACTATAAAGGTTGTTAAGCACATTATCAAGAGAGGTTGTGGAATCTCTGTCACTGGAGGTTTTTAAGAACAAGTTAGACAAACACTTGTCAGGGATGGTCTAGATAATACTTAGTCCTGCCTCAGTGCAGGGGACTGAACTAGATGCCTATCGAGGTCCCATCCAGGTCCCATCCCATAGCAGTCCTACATTGCTATGATTCTTCTACACAACAGCATGGATTCATATAATGGTGCTAGGCTATTTTCAGACACCACCTACATCCAATTCATAAACTTAGCTCCAGGGATTTGTCTCTCTAAGGCCTTGTCTACACTTACCAGGGATCGACACGCAGCGATCAATGCATCGGCGGTCGATTTAGTAGTTGACCGCAGATTGCTCTCCCGTCGACTCCTGTACTCCACCTGAACTAGAAGCGCAAGGGAAGTCGACGGGAGAGCGTTTCCAGTCGACATCGCATAGCGTGGACCCCGCGGTAAGTAGATCTAAATACATCGACTTCAGCTACGTTATTCACGTAGCTGAAGTTGCGTAACTTAGATCGATCTCCCCCCATAGTGTAGACAAGGCCTTTGGTACTTATGTGGCCACCTTTACCATAGTATCAGAGTACCTCACAATCTTTAATATATTTATCTTCACACCACCTCCGGGAGGCAGGTCAATGCTATTATCCCCATTGTACAGATTGGGAATTGAAGCACAGAGAGGCTAAGGGGCAGATTTTTAAAAAAATATTTAGTCATCTAACTCCCATAGTCATCTAAATAGCCTTAAAAATCTAGCCCTAAGTGACTTACCTAAGGTCCGTGGTGGAGCAGACGTATCTGGGTCTCCCATGTCCTATGCTAGCTCCCCTAACCACTGGGCTATCTTTCCTTTCAAGACCTACTCTTGGCTGATCACAGAAGCCACACTGCACAAGTGTAAACGATAACACAATGAGCAAAGCAGTGAGGAATCTAGGCCCCAGGGGGCGACACGTTTTAGGATCCAAGCTATGTTCGATGTCTGTAAAGCACTTTGAAGTTCCCAGAGGAAAAGTAGCATAACATCCAGAGTGTTTTTAATTGTGCTGCCATCAGTTAGCTCATGAGAAGCCCGATGGCCTCTCCAAGTCTTGGAGTGACAGATATTTGGCTTCTTTCAACCACAACCCTTTAATCAGCAGCACATTTTTTTGTGATGGGTGGGGAATAATGGTTTTATCGTTTCCTGCTATTGTGGCGCACGCGTTTTTATTTTTTAGCATCCTGCTTCGTTTTCCAGAGACCTTGCTTTGCCTAACCACCTTTTCCTGACATTTCTATTCATAGCGTTCAGTTCGAATTTCCACCCACAAGTGCTTTTCAACAGGACTAAGCATCTGTCTCATCTAGAACACATGTGAAATTTCCCCCAGTGTTGAGCTAATGAACAATACTGACAGAAGGGGGAGGAGGGACAGAAACTGCTCAATACTAAGATATAAAATCCAGTTAGGATCTTCAGTTAGGGACCACGTCAAAAGTTCTGCACATAATAAAAACACGACTCTGAGTTTCTAACTCCCATGATAAAGACCTTCCTCCTAACAAGCCAGATCAAAGCTCTAACTAATATGTGCATATTGCTTAAGAGGAGTTTATAATGTGCAAATCCTTAACAGGAATGAACTAAACTGTTACCAGGCATCCCGCCCCAAACCAGATTTTAAACAGTGGCTTGGTCATTATAACATCCACATTTAAGACTGAATAATGCTGCTTAATCTTCCCAGCAGCAGTTCCCGCTGCATCTGATGAAATTTGGTTATTTTACTGGGTTGTACATCTTGCTGCAAGCCACTTCATTGAAAAGCGTAATTAAAAGCTCTATTGCGCCTACAGGCACGATTCTCATGAAACAGAGCAGTGCAAGAGCAAGGTGCAACTCCCAAAAAGTTAACAGAATCACCCCAGCGTAAGTTAGAGCAAAACTGGGCCCCCACCACCCAGTTTCTAAAGCGACTGGTGGTTTAAGGGATCTCAAATTTTTGGATGCTCAGCTTGACTCACCTTACAGGAGCCAGATTTTTGGAAAGTGCTGGGCATCCACACCCCTTTAAGGTATCTGACATTGAGCACTCAAAACCATGAAGTCCCCAAAATAAGTAGTCCCTTTTGAAAACTTAAGCCAAGATCTTTTTTCATAACATGAAAATACTTTGCACTTTTAAGACCAAATTCTAACTCAAGATTCTTTCATGGGCACCGAGTACCTTTCACCCGGACACTTCAAACTTTGTACTAACACATCTTCACAGCACCTTTATGAGGTAAGCGAGTACCACTATCACCATTCCCCAGATCAAGAAATTGAGGCATGAATAGGTTCTTGGCCTTGTCCAAAAAAATCATACAAATTAGC
The DNA here is from genome assembly GCF_013100865.1 of Trachemys scripta elegans. NCBI lineage: Eukaryota > Metazoa > Chordata > Testudines > Emydidae > Trachemys > Trachemys scripta. Next base: position 149,084,176 of record NC_048299.1, read on the forward strand.
ACAACAGCCTGGAAAACCCTCATATTAGCCACTGGAACACGATTCCCTCACAGCACCATTTAGCTCCACAAATACTGTGAACAGGGAGAGATTCAGTGACGTTTGGCATGAAGAAGTGACAGAATAGAATTTAGCACAAAGTCTCCTCCCCGAAGGATGGACAACTCGGCACGGGGAGGTGTGCTAGGGATGAAGCAATAGGACGTCCTCCATATAAACCCACAAAACAACCACAGTGGCACAAACATGATGTTTGCTGCCATCACGTTGTACACTCTGTGGTATACCCCTTTCCCTCCTGCTATGTCTGCCATGTCTATTTAGACTGTAAGCTGTTTGGGGCAGAGACTGCTACTCTGTATTTGTGCAGTGCCTGGCACAATGGGGGCCCATTCTTAGTGAATTCTTAGGCATGACTGTAATAAGCATGATTAATAATACACTTCAGAGACTTATAGACCACAGGCCTGACCCTCAGCTGATATAAATCAGCTTAGTTCCAGTGACTTTAGTGGAACGACATCGATTTACACCAGCTAGAGATCTGGCCAGTATTTCTTACGATGCTTCCCAAAAGTTTTCAATGCTCTGTTACAGTTGCAGCCTAGAACGGAGATGGCTTTTTAAGTTTATCTAGATCTTATATATTTTACTCATTTACACTGCATTCCACAGTGGAGAAACAGACCCACACCAAACTGTCTCAACATACTGTATCTCAAACCGCTTCCCACTAATTGACATACCCCCACGGAGGTCCTGCCAAAGGTCTAACATAAAACAGGGATTTTTTTTTCTTGCACCTTTCTATTTCCAAATCCTTTTTTAAAAACATTAACTGCTTTATCCTAGAGTCTCATGAGAGTTTATTAAAAGCCCTACACACAGTGACATTCGCTGTGCTAACACAATTGTGATACAATTGTTTGTTTGTACGTCTCTGATAGCTAGTCCCAAGGAAAGAAAAATAAATGATGTCACTTTGTTTCGTGTCTGCCTAGAGCCAAAATTAGACTTTTTTTTTTAAATCAGACCAGATTCAGAAGAATAAAACGTGTCTGAAGGCTGAGAATGTACTATAATGTTCTGTTATCCCCTAGCCAACAACATAGAGGGCAGTGGATATTTCATTTGTCTTTTCAGTTGTCTGATTAGATCCAAAATACAAGAATAATAATGTAATGCCTTTTGGACCCAAATTGAAAGAGTAATAGGAGGCCATATGTCCAAACAATTAATTACCCTTTTCAGCTGTGGAAATTATTAAACGTTCAGATCACAGGCCAAATAAATCCCTGGTTTCTTTAGAGTAGGAATGTACAGTGCCTCCGAGTAGGTTTTATATCTCAGGGGGTGATCATGCTAAAAAGAGCAGGGGAGGCAAGTTCAGATGGGACCTGCAAGGACTTCAACTATTTCTTATTTTTAGGCATATTCCACAGTTGAAGCTCATGAAAAAGCACGTAACACTTCAAAGGATAATTCAATATATAAAATGGTCTGCAAACCTAGAGGGGACAAGTGGGAGAAAAAGCAAGAGATTTACTGTTTGTAACCTTGGATTTAAAGTCAAGGTAAAATACATTTAACAATATCCAGAGGGCAAAAGTTTGTTTAGAAAGAATCAGCTGGTATAAAAGTCAGTGTAGCTCCACTGAAGTCCACAGAGCTTTGCCAGCTTTTTCCCCAGCTGAGAATCTGACCCTAATTTTGCTTTCCATCAGTGCAGTTGTTCTGGATTTAAGGCAGTGTTACCAAAAACAATCTCTTTGGATTCTGATCTCTATGTCATTCTCTGGTGTTGCCTCCTGGAGCATTTGAGCCAAAGCAGGACAGACAAGCAAGACAAGATTTTTTACAACGAGAGTTTTAAATGGTTCTGACAAGGTTTTAGTTCTGCAGGAATAAGAAGATCAAAATTATTTCTAAAAAAACCCAAAGTCTCAGGGAGATCTGAGGCACATATGGCATCGCATTTTATTGGCAATGTAGGAGGTGCTACAAAGAGATTTTCTTATCGGAACATTCCTTTGTCTCTGTACAATCTCTACAGAAATCTTCCCTCACCGCACAAAGACCAGAAAATTCCTCTTTCTGTGATTGTGGTTAAGCGATATCACACTTTAAGAAGGGGGTCTGGAAATGTGTCAATATCAATCTCTGCTTCTGTTAACAGATTCAGGGCCCTGGTTCAGCTCTCAATTAAAACTAGACTTCAGTGCAGTTAACACCCCATTTACACCAGGGAAAGCCAGAAAATGGACCCAAATTTTCACATGTGCACGAACGTTGGAATTTTGGTAGGATTCCAGCTGTGGGTGCAATAAGTATACGCGGTATAAACAAAGCACAATGTTCAACCAGGGGGCCGTAGGACAATGTTGAACCCAACACTTTAGCATAGCAAATACCCATTTTCTGCACCAGTCAGCGTTTCCATCGCCTTCTGATTTATAAAGCCCTAAATGGCCTGGGAGCTGGTTGCTGAGGACATCCCCTCTCACTCCATGCAACACTGCCACCATAGTGATCTTTGGAGGCACTGTAATTGGGGGCGCCCTCAGTTTAAACAGAAAGGGATTGCTGGTAAGACACTTTCTGTGACATGCCGTTGACTTGGGAACTCACATCTCCCTTTTCTGAAATAGCCTGAATCTCTTGGCCTTTTGAGCACACTCGTGTGTTTTCTCAGACTCCTGGGGAATTTGAGGAGAGAAACTTCCATGATTTTTGGATGGGAAGAGGATTTGGTCCTGCAATTAATTTGATCTGATTGATTTAGGGATAGAGTTAAATATGGATGTGGCTCTTTTAATTGATGTACAAGCCCCTAGACCTGCTGGGTAAAGTGTAAGCTCTTTGAGGCAGGGAATATGCCTTCTTCACTCATCTTCTCCCACTTTACTTTTTGCTTGGGTATCTCAGACTATAAGGCGATGTCTCAGTTGCGGCTCAGTAGCCCTGACTGATTAATAGCAGTTCTGAGCACTCTACAAAAAGCTTTATTTTATGCAACTTTGATTCTGGATGAGTTGCACTAGTTCTGTGTAGCCTCCCCCAGCATCTCTTTAGTGTTGCAGACCTTCATGCTGATGCCCATCTACTACGATCCTGGACATCTCTCACACATCAAAGATGATCAGGCCGAGTCAGTACCTGGATGGAGCTACTGGATCCCCATTTCTGCAGAGAACGGTGCTAGCCAGTGTCATGTGGTTGATGGTACCAACTTTTTATATGTGGCATAAACCAGAGATTCCAAGTACGTTTAGGAACTAAGGATGCCATGAAACTTTTCACAGCAGTAGCAGGCATTAGTTCTGGATCCTGGCCAAATTCCAGGTTGGGTAAGTACAGATAGCCCCTCTAAAGTTTCCCCCCACCCTAAGCTGCACTGTTGTGATGTGGTGTACTGATAAAAACATTGCTGTGTTTCATGTTAATGCTGGATGAAGTGATCCTTTTGCATTCCAGAATGTGCAGAACCTAGGGCCCCATTTAGAGAAAAGATACTAGATAATGGGCTTAAATTCTCCTCACTTACACTGGTATAAATCATGAGTAATTTACCTGAAGTAAATGGAGCCATGGGGGGGGAGGGAAGGGGAGGAGAATCAGATCCTTTGTGCTACATACAGCTAAGGAATTAGGTTTTTAGAATAAAATTACATGACTTGATTCCTCACTGTGAAATGCTATTGAAACTCTCCCCACTTCCTTTACACAAAGTGGTGGTGTGTAACAACAGAGGATCAACCACAAGGAACTCTTGACTGACTTACCCTCACGTCGCCACTATAGCGTGCCAGAGAATTTCATTCATTTGTAAAAAAAATTGCGGTGTGCCCAGGATTCCAAATATATACACCGCACATACACGATTGTTTGCAGGAGCAAAGCCATCTGGCTAACGCTTGGACTATATGCCATTAGGAAATGGAACTTACCTAGGATGTTGTCACTTTTCAGTAGGCTTAGTATTCAGACAGAGGTTTGCCATTAGAATTCACATGTTAACCTCACATTTAAAAGGATCCTTAAGATTACTTAAAATCATCTTACAGAGCAGCTTTCAACTACAGGGACCCAGAAGCATTTTAAATCCCCGGGGTTTGAATCGCCTCCCACTTACACCAGCATTTACACCCAATTCTTGTTTCACTTTACCTCACCACTATGGCCCCAATTCTGCAGTGCAAGCTGCATGGACAGATGGGTGATCTGCATAGAGCACAATGCAGGATAGAGGCCTTCCACTGTAAGTTTTTAGTGGAAGGGATCTTATCTGATATATATGCGTACAGTGCCGAGCATACTGTGGCCTGATAAGTATTTCCGCCGTGCAAACAGTCAGACCCCACCCATGCAGCTTGCTGACTTCAATGTTTCCTTGTTCTTCCTCTTCTGTCTGTACCCAAGTGCTGTCTCTCTTCATTTGTACAGCACCTAGCAGAAGGTCCCAATCCATGACTCAGGTTCCTCGGTGCTACCACAATACAAACAACTGATGTATAGTAGCTGCGGATCTGGCCCAAAGTCGGCAGAATGGAAAAAGTACCCTGGAATAGTGCTGCTCTAGCTTTCTACCTATGCTCCATATTGTTCATAAGGAGAGGGCAGCAGCAAAAGTACTTGAGAGCAGCTCTCTTTGAATAACACAGCATGATCCACCCCCCTTCCCCCCACACACACACACACACCACGCAGTGAGAAAGCAGCTTTAGTGAACACTAGGGATTAAGTGCTATTGCATAAACACACAACATCGGTTACTTCTCTAGCGCAGTTGCCAAATCCCTCTTTTCGGATGCATGGAAAAATCTAGGTTAGCTATCCACTTGCATCTGCAGGGAGGCCGCTGCACTGTCAGTAATGTTGCCATTTCAATTGTTCCTAGCTAAAAGCAAAGGTCCAACTACAGCACACATGACACACATTTCGGTCATTCCTTCCTATTCTTCCCTAAACAATCAGACAGAGCCGCACCGAGTCCTGAACAGAACTGGGCCAGTCAGAAACTGAATCGAGGTCACATTCACCTGCTCTTTAAAATTTGGTTACAAACCTAAAATTGGCCAAAGGAGTCACAACACCTTCAGAAGATTGAGGGGGGGCCAAGATTCCAGGCTAACTGAAGGCAGTGGGAAGGAGGAGAGGAAATTCCGGGAAGGTAGCTGCTGATTTATAAGCAAATCACACTAAACTCGGTGGTTTCACAGGATTTTGATCCGAAACCAGACGCTGTGTTGTTTCCACAGGAGTTCAGCTGAGCATTCCAGAAAGGAAGGATGCTCCAATGGTTAGGGTGCTAATATAGGACTCAGGAAACCTGGGTTCAATTCCCTGCTCTGCTGCAGACTACCTTTGTAACAGAAGACAAGTTACTTAGCCTCTCTGGGCCTCAGCTTCTCATCTATCAAATGGGGGAAACTAGTACTGCCCTGCCTCACAGGACAGGTGAGGATAAATAGATTAAAGATTAAGAGAAGCTTAGATACTACATTAATGGGGGGCCAGATAAGTATCTACATAATTGTGGGGTTCAGCTCCAACCCAAAATTCAAGGCAAAACATGGCGTATAAAGCCAGGCAAAGTGAAAGCATAAGAAAACGTTGCACTAACCCCGAAAGGCACCTGTCGTCAAGTTCTATTTATCTAGAACTGCCTTCAATGCCAGTAACCACTAAGACAGACTCTCTGATCTCCTCCTCTCCCTAAGAGCAATGTTTGAAATGGACAGAGTCCTCGCATGGCAATATCTGACGTGCTGCCACCGTCCCTTTCATATGAGCAGCCTCCGAACTCCCCCTTGCAGTGGGCTGAAGGATGGAACCACAACAAAGACTGCACATGGCCCGATGCAAGAGAAATACACACAACGTATGTTGAGAAATAAACAGCTGTTCCCTTCTGTGCTAACTGGCAAAAGCCTCTAAGGGCTCGGTGGATTAGTACTTTCATTTCCAGCGGGGCCCCTCATGGAATCCCACCATTAGAATGATACATACAATTCCACAGGCTGGAAAGTAAGTAGCCTGAGAAATATTTGGATGCACAAACGGCCTCAGCAAGTGCTCTGCTGTCTTTGCACGAGTTGTGTTGCTTAAAAGCAGCCAGAGACTCCTAATAGACGTGGCAGGGTTTAAAAGCTTGAGACAAAGAGCTTACAATGGGGAGTGCCCAGGTCTGGATACAGACAGGCTTTGGTAGTGAAGAGCTGAAGGCTGCCATGATTGAAAGTAACACACACGTCAATGGAACCCAGAAGTTAAAAGTCACAGCAACAGGCAAGGTTGAGTGTGAATCCATGTGGAGCCCAAATGGAAAGAAAATGAAGTCACCCTGCTCCAGTCAATCTGGGATCTTCATTGTTCTACACTTCAAGGGACACTGTCCAGATAAGTCTCAAAATTTAGCTTCTGTACAGATTTTTTTTACCCTCAGAATAAATATTTTTAGGCAATTTATAGATGAAGATTTAAAAAAGTTTCCTTTCAGCACTGGAACCTCAAACACGACAACGCAGTGCCAGTGCACAGCTGCCAGAAAGTGAACTGACTGGAAAGTGCAGGCCAGTGTGTATTAGCTACTGGTTCCCCCTGGACACTCAGCCAGTTCCTCTCTGGTTTCTGAGCGTCTACCAGGCAGCAGCAATGCAGAGAAAACAAAGAATGTTGGTGAAACACTGCTATCCAGTGGACAGTGCACTGGACTGGGACTCAGGAGAGCCGGGTTCTATTCCCAGCTCTGCCCCTGACCAAATCACTTCATCTCACTCTGCCTGTTTCTCCACCCACCCTTTGTCTCTCTTACCTATTTAGATTGTTAGTTCTTCAGGGCAGGGAAGGACTCTTACCATGCGCATGCGCAACACCTAGCATGGTGGGGCCCAATCTTGGTCGGCCTCTCTAGACTCTATCATATTATTAACACCACCCTTGCATAGTCTAAGGTGTTGTTAGAAGCACAGGCCAAAAAAAAATATTATATATATATGGCTTATTAATACACTGCTTTGCATACTGTGGAATCATGCAAATTTGTGCAAAAACACTGCCGTCATTTAACAGGGAGCAGCATTTACTATATATTTGAACAGTGCCTAGCACAATGGGGACAACTTCTGTGTGCTACTGCAATAGCAGTAGTATTTAATATTAAATAAGGACAGTTGAGTGATCGCATTTTGCACCCTGGTGGAAGGAAGTACACGCAGTGCAAAGTAGGGAAGAACGACACCCATCACTTTTAACCTGACAGTGCTCCTCTGAAGCTCTGATGCCACTGTGCATCAGCTCTTGTAAAAGCAGATGCTTCTGCCCCCACTTCAAACTTTTCATCCTCATTGACCATTCTACCCCTGAAAGGAAATAGCTCAGAAGTGATTTAAGATAGTGCAATAGTCACAAAACGTGATCATTTTAATATCAAGATTAAACCGGAGAGCTGATCCTGCAACCCTCACACGTAACCTTCTTTTGAGCAGTCCTTCCCAACTTTGTTTGCTTAGCTGCTGGCTCTCCCTCTCCCTATTCCCCATTGCTTCTCAGATGTTCACCCTGTTAGGCTATTAGAGCCTGATTCTGAACTCATCTGGTGTAACTATATTCACAACAACTGAATTACTCCTGGTTGACACCAGTAAAAGCTAAGGGAGCATTCAGATTTAAAAATTACATAAGAACGGCCCTACTGGGTCAGACCAAAGGTCCATCAAGCCCAGTATCCTGTCTACCGACAGTGGCCAATGCCAGGTGCCCCAGAGGGAGTGGACCAACAGGCAATGATCAAGTGATCTCTCTCCTGCCATCCATCTCCACCCTCTGACAAACAGAGGCTAGGGACACCATTCCTTACCCATCCTGGCTAATAGCCATTTACGGACTTACCCTCCATGAATTTATCCAGTTCTCTTTTAAAAATTCCCTTGCCACTGGTTAGATATTTAGGGATTTTCAATAACAGCCTAAAGGATTTATTGCAATTCAATGGGAGTGGAGTACCTGACTCTTGAAAGTCACTTCTTCGAGGTACACCGGCCCTTTAATTGGAAAGCAGGCTACAAGCCATTTGAAGTGTCCATTCATTTTATAAACCTCCTAAAATACAAGAGCTCATATCCCTAGTGTATTTTCTCCATATTATTAGAATAACTGGTAGTCAAGTTCAAAAGGCAGCTGGCTTCCAAGTCGCCAAGCCAGAAAGAGCTATAATTCCTACTCACTGTAATTCTTCCCTGTGATTATAACAGTGGTTGACTGAGTCAATGCATGGAATGTCAGCAAATGATTTCACTCAAGGACAGCAAAGATACAGCAAGAAGTAGAGTCCTCTTAAAAAAAAAACGGCCTCAGCTGAAATATGTGCGGGGGCTGCACTGGATAGCTTCAGTTCTCGTCAGGATATGAAACAGGCCAGGTTTATCAGACAAGCAATAAATAGATGTAATTAATCAAAATACATCAGAAAAAAATAAGTGTGCCGATAAATAGGGTGAAATCGTACCCCTATTTGAAATCAATGTCAAATCCCTCATTGATTTCAATGGAGCCAGGATTTCACCAATAAAAATCAATAGGAGTTTGGCAAGGAATCCTTTGAGCCGATATAGAATCTTCTCAAGACAACCCTTGTTCTCAGTGAGTAGTGCCTTTTTCCATAAGTAATCCCATGACTGTTGTCGTAAGGTCCCACTCAATCTCCGAGGGTACAATCTGGCCCAAAGTACTTTGCAAACAATGGGCTGAATTCTGATTTTAGTACATTCAGAGTAACTTCAATCAAGTCAATGGAGTTACTTCCAGGTACCCACCCTTGGAGCTAAGATCAGAGCCTGACCTGTTAATTGCATGCGCTTCCATTTTACAGATGGATGAACCGAGGCCCACAGAATCCTCAGGTGGTATAATTTGTCACAGGGAAGTAATCAGGGCTATGACACGTTCCAGCAGCTGATGATCTGGCCCATACACAATAAGTGACTTGCCCAAGATCCACAATGAATCAGTAGCTGAAATGGGAATACAACCCTGGAGTCCTGACTCCTTCCTGTAAATACTAGACCAGTGGTTCACAACCAGGGGTCCGGGGCCCACTGGGGGGGCCGCAAGCAGGTTTCAGGGGGGCCACCAAGCAGGGCCAGCAGGGTAGGAAGTCAAACCCCCCATGCATAGGGCTGAAGCCAAAGCCTGAGCAATGTAGCTTCATGGGAACTCCTCTGGCAAGGGGTCCTGGGCAAATGCCCTGCTTGCTACCCCTAACGCTGGCCCTGGCTTTTATATGCAGAAAACCAGTTATTGTGGCACAGGTGGGCTGTGGAGTTTTTATAGGATGTTGTGGGGCAGGGGAGAGGTCTCAGAAAGAAATAAAAAGGCTGAGAACCCCTGTACTAGACTATCCTGGAACCATTCATCCAAACTCACGAACAGATTAAGAACATCTGAATGCTATTTGGTAGCATTTGAAAAGAACAGTAGTCCAAACCGTGACATGGGTAAACACACCCTATAATATATGTCTGATAGTCCAGTGTAGGAAACAAAGGCAATAACATATTCCACAAAACAACACGGGTGCAGCCAGAAAAAAAAAAGACTGTGTAGAGAGCATCTTTTCACGCCACCGACCTGCTCCAGGAGTGCGTGCAAATCATACCACATATGCTTTTCCATCTATTCACCCTGGAGAGTGAACACAGCTAAGGGAGAGCAAGCAGTATTCTATTCTGCCTTACAACACCAGCGGCGGACTCGTCGCGAATCTTTGCTGCTGAAGATGTCAGAGGCAAAAGGATCATAGCCGGACTGTCAGAGCCCACATGATATATCTGCAGGACCAAAAGCTAGAAAAAGACATCTTTGACTTTCACACTGAGCAAACTGGATCAGAGCTCGGGGAGAAGGAAGCATTATGGAACCCTACAGTGGTCTTTGTACAGTCTGCCTTCAGCACATGGTATGGTAGAAAGGAAAGGGCCAATTCAGAGATCATTGCTATTAACCATTCTTCTTCCTTTCTACTGACTTGTGGAGGAGCTGAGATGTAGAGAACTGGAGCCAGATCCCCAGCTGGTGTAAATCAATGGAGCTAAACCAATTTATTCCACTGGAGGATCTGGTCCTTAGTGCTGAGAAACTATAGTAAAGAGTGCATTTAGAAAGGAGAACAGAAATCTATGAGAAGACAGTACAACCTGGAAACAATGCATTACATTTTTGAATTTGTCTATGCTTCCCTTGTACATGCTTCATGTGAAAGCAAAAGGGACATCATCAAAATAAATTTGAGAGGAGAGGAAACTTCAGTTCAGTGAAACCAAACCAAACACACAGGGTGAAATCCTGGCCCGCTGACATCAAAAGGCAGAACTATCATTGACATCACTGGAGCCAGGATTTCATCCGCAGATTTTACAAAACGCAAAACCAGTAGAAATTTTTCCAAGCTTTTTTTTTGTTGTTGTTAGTTTTAATTCCACTGGAACATACACACACACACTCCTGCAGTGTTTGAAACAGATACACTTCAGCCTTGGAGCACCCTAAGTGCATGAGAACTTGAAAGTGAACTTGACATGTGAAACTGAGCAATCTGTTTTTTTCGGCCAAAGCTGTTGGATATGTATAAAAGGAAACAAACAGTGTAAGTGGCCAACAGTGAATTAGACTTCCGCAATTATTTCATTTTTAATCGTCTTGGATGTTGTCTATAGCATAAGTAAGGATATTTAGGTGATCTTTAATCTAGTTTGGGTCCCTTGAGGAAGGAATTTCCAAAGGAAGGAAAAGCAGTTAGACACCCAACTCACTGAAATTTAGCGGGTGGCTAATTTTCTTAGGTTTCTTAAAAAAATTCCCAGGCACAATGCTTAAAATAAACAGATAAAATTCTTGCATGGTATTTCAGACTGAAATGTGTTTGCAATATTATATATATCTGGTTTATTAAACACATTCCAATTTAAAAGGAAATCTTGAAACGAACAACGGCTCCCACCTGCTTTGGAAAAAAAATCAAAGGCCACCCACAGGGAAGATGTTCATGAGGGCAGCAATTCCATGCTTCCTTGTGGAGAAAACTTTATGCGAATGTATAATTTTGCAGAGACGAGAACAGCTGAAGCAAACCAGCATCTACAAAGCTTTGAAGTGTGGTAAGATTATTCATCCTTTTTTCCAGTGTTCAGCTCCAGTTGCTTAAGTCTGCCAATTAGAAATGTCTCCCTAGCCTTAAGCTGTATGAAAATATTAGTGCAGGGACAGGGACAGAAATGATGCAACATCAGCCATTCTTTCAAATGTGGCCATTGATTTTGGGTGCGCAACTCAAGACACTTTGGGAGGAAGGATGGCATAGTGGAAAGGACACTGGCTTGGGCTCAATACATAGCTCAGCTACAGACTTCCCAACCATGGGCATGTCACTTAATCTACACTGTGCATTAGCTTCCCACCTGTAAAATGGAGATAATACTTCCCTACCTCACAGGGTGTTATCAGCATAATATAATGAGCATATGAGCATCAGTGATTGTGAGGCACTCAGATATTACACTGATAAGGGCTATATAAATACGTGGCTGTAATATAATATGGGCTTATGTTTCAAAAATATCACTCCCCTTCACTTCTACACAACTGTAGGTTTGGGGCTTTTCTGAAATATCAGATCCTAGGTATCTCAAGTTGGGCCCACAAAATCAGTAGCCATTTTGGAGGGGGAAATATTTTTAAATAACTACGCAAGCTAGAAGTGCTATTTAACATTTGTGTTATTACATGAACAGTCCATTTAACAATCTAAATGCAAAATGTTATTTTTTACCTACCTTAGTTTAGCAAGAAAGAATGATATAAAACAAGCAATAATGTGGACAAGGTAAATCAAGTGCTCTCATAATACAAGTGAATTTAAAGTCAACAAATATGAATCTTAAAAGGAAACACCATTTCATACAATATATAACTACCCTGTGGAACTCATTGCCATACGATATTATTGAGGCCAACAGCTTAACAGGATTCAGAAAAGAATTAGGCATTTATATGTACGAAAACATCCACAGCTGCTTTAGATAGGATAAAAATGTATACAAGATATAAGCCTTTATACTTCACAGCTTAAGTCACCACACTTCGGTATAGGAAGAAGTTTTCCCATGGGCAAGTTATTGCAAAACTCCCAGTGACAGCATTTCTTGCACCTTCTTTGAAGCATCTGGTTCTGACTATGGTAAGAGACCAAATACTAGACATGATAAAGCAGGGGTCTCATCTGGTTTGGCAATTCCTGTGTTCTATGTATGGCATTTCCAAAATATTAGCTCCCTGGTATCTAAATTCTTTGGGGATCAGGAATTTGGTTTTTTGCTTGTCGTGTTTTTACCCCTGGTGCGTGCAACCATGCAAAATAAAAGCAACGTCAGGATTCTGTTCTCTGTCTCCTTGCCAGTCTGCAGGAAGGCAGTGCCATGAATCAGCGAGCACTATGGTCACCCCTACCCCACTGGTGACTTTATATTGGTTCTTTCTTGGCTGTTTTCCTTCAGCAGAAAGGAAAGTCACTCCTACTCAGACTCATAGACTCTAAGGTCAGAAGGGACCATGATGATCATCTAGTCTGACCTCCCGCATGATGCGGGCCACAAAAGCTGAGCCACCCACTCCTGGAATAATTCTCTCCCTTGACTCAGCTGTTGAAGTCCCCAGATCATGATTTAAAGACTTCAAATCGCTGAGAATCCTCCAGCAAGCGACCCCTGCCCCATGATGCGGAGGAAGGCGAAAAACCTCCAGGGCCTCTGCCAATCTACCCTGGAGGAAAATTCCTTCCCGACCCCAAATATGGCGATCAGCTGAACCCCTGAAAGCCCATGTTTTGCTTTGGTGCATGGGGAATAGACAGGACAATGAGGAAGATTTTCAAAGGCATAAATGGCAGCAAGGTGCCCAATTCTCATTTGTGCCTTTGAAAATCCCCCTTGATCCCTTGATATAAGTTGTTATAATATCTTATCATTACTGCCAGTAATCATCTTCACATCCTGGCTGCTCTGCCCAGGTCAGTCCCCTCAATCCCATCCTTTCAGTGCCCCCACAGCAACACAGCTTTGTAGAGCATCGCCCCATCCCAGCCCTCACTCTCCTGCTTTCCCTCTTGCGCCTCCCAAGATTCCCTCCTACTTTTCTCCCTTGGTCTCCATCTCCTACTCTTGTTTCTGTGTCTGCTTCCATGCCTTCCATTAAGCCTAAAATACCCTTCTCCTTTCCTCACACCAAATGACCCACCTCCATTCTGAATGTGCACTAAGTTAAACCCAGCCTGTACCATTCACTACTCATATTACAACATGTTCCTTACACGCTGAAATGGCAGGGAAGACTTGCTTCTGGAGACAGGGAAGTGTGATTGCAGCTTTTGCTCGGTGTAACTAACTAGTTGGTTAGGATCTAATGGAGCACCTATCCCTGGATCTATATTCAAGGAAAGGTGAACAACCACCCATCCCTCTTCAGTAGGGGGCATTCCTGGCCTAGAGATGGATCAGCAGGTAACCGCAATAGAGCCAGTCTCACATTTTATTAGAAGACCCATGAGAAGGATTTAGAAACAACTGGCATTCACCTACCCCAATCACTTACCCTCTGCCCATCCTCTCCACCAGAGAACCCCGGAGTCCTGCTTCCCAGAGACTGCAGCTAGCCACAGTGGAGTCAATGAGTGTGTTGTCTCAGTAACAATCAGGCATGTTTCTTTGATCTTTACAGCTATTTCTAGTATCAAAGTCAATTTAAAGCGTATTAAACAAAAGGAGAGAGGGGTCAGAAAAGGAGGCAATGAGGCAAACCACAGAGGCTGAAGATGGGACAGGCCTACCAGGTCACACCAAGTACACCCAGCCTTTCACACTGAACCACTCCCCGCCCCTTGAGCTGCATAACAGGAGAAGCCACCACAATGGATATGCATGTACAAGGGTATGTGAAAGAAAGAAGCTGAAAGATCAGGCTCATGTCTGAACCCCACTTTGTGCCAGACAAGTTTGAGGATCTATTTATATACAATTGCATATTTTGTCGAAGATGCTGGCTTCTTGCCCCATTCAAGGCTTGAATGGGGAAGGTTATGAATGAAGCCGTAGGCTGCATTTCTCCAAACTCATATTCCACAATGCTCTCATTGTCAAAGAGGAAAATTTGGGTGAAAAGCTTTGTCTGATGACAACAACATTACTTTGCCATGCTGACACGTTCCCTTCATTTTTCCTCCAAATGAGGACCATTACCTATACTATATATGTTACTATTGGGGTTAGTGCAGAGCTCTGGGAATCAGGACACCTGGGTTCTATTCTTAGCTCTGGCCCCAACTCACTGTATGACTTCAAAACAAGTCACTGGGGGGGAGGATGGGATTTTCACTGCACTAGGGCAGCCAACTCCCACTGAAAGTCAGCAGGAGATGGCACTAACTCCAATTCATGCCTTTGAAAATCTCCTCATCTTCTCTGTGTCAGTTTTTCCATCTGCAAAATGGATCTAATACCAAATAACTCTTAGCTACCCCCAAATGCACATTCTTTCTGGTACTTACTACAGTAATGGGGTCCATGTATCTGAGCACCTCAGAACCTTTAATATATTTACCCTCACACCACCTCTGTGAGATGGTGGAAAAGGCTATTATCCTTACTTTACAGATGGGGAACTGATCCACATAGAGACTAGGGCCAGATACTCAAAGGTATCAATGGAAGTTAGGAACCTAAATACCTTTAAGGGTCAGGGCCTAAAGTGGAGTGCCCAAAGTCATATAGAAGTCTGTAGCCTCCCAAGTCCTAGGCTAGTGCCCAATTATTATTCATCCCAATTAATCATCTGGGGAGAGGATTAATTAATAACATGAAAAATAGCAGGTTAAAAAAGTCACCCTTTAAAAGGCAAATTTCCTTACCTGTGTCTCCAAGAACTCGTCAGGTAAACAAAATCAAAGAGAGTTCTGTAAATGTAATGTTCTCCATGTAGCTCAGTTTGGGCAAGGAAAATAAGACTAATAATATTAGTACTTAGCCCTGATCCAGTGTGTTTCAACTCATGGATCTCAAAGCACTTTATGAAAGGGTGATATTTTCCCAACAGGAGAAATGGAGGCACAGAGGGGTGAAGTGGCTGGCCAATGTTAGGGGAAGAGCTAGGAACAGAACCCAAAGCCTCATGATTCCCAGGCCAATGCTATACCCACTGGGACCACCACTGCCTGCTATACAACCCACCTAGTGTTTCTAGCGAATGATTACACAGCTGTTAAGCCATGACCACTGCTTCTCCTGCTGACCGGTATCATCTCATTGTTAACTTATGCTCCCCTTTCTGTCTATGATCAGTATCCATCTGTTGTTTCTTGCCTTATACTTGGACTGTAAGTTACTCAGGGCAGGGGCTCTCTTTGAGTTCTGTGTTTGTACAGCGCCTAGCACCATTGGGCGCTGTTCAACAACTGGGGCACACAGGTATTATCACAATGCAAATTAATTATAATAATGGTCAGTTTCACTTTCTGGTTCTCAAATTAACTCAGCGCTGCTCTGTTTGGGTTGCAAACATGGCAGGGGCAGGTTTAAATGCAGACAAGAAAGCTGTTTTCTCTGAGACTGGGTGAAGATGAGGGATGGAGGGGAAGGATGGTTTTGTGGCTAAAATGCACGGTCAGGACCACTGGGTTGTATTCCCAGTTCTGCTACTAACTTGCTGCATGCCCTCGGGCAGCAGCAGGGATGCTCTGAACTAACACCTCCCACTGGCTGGATTTCCCAATGGGAATTTTTTAAAGAACACTCATGATAGGGGGAAAGGAGTGGGTTTACAGGTTCTATATGAAAATAAGTGCTTGGGCAGCTTTTGTAGGACTCAAGAGACCCTGATTCAATTCCTGGCTCTGTCACAGACCTCCTATGTGGCCTTGGGCAAGACACTTAGTCTTGCAGTTCCTCAGACCACCATTAGAACAATGGGGATAATACCACTTCCCTACCATAATATCAGAGCATTTCAGAATCTTTAATGTAATGGGGGCCCACACAGGTACCTAAGATAATCATTTTTCAGCCAGTAGTGGAGCCTCTCCTCTACCTGCATGCACTAACGGTCACAGGAAGTGTTGATCTCATTCATAAGTTTTGCTGCAGAATTCTCTTTCCCTTTCTAAAAAAAATTTTGTTCCGAGAAGCCAGAATTCTGGCAACGTAAAATATGTATGCTAGCACACAGATTCTCAACCTTTTTCTTGCTGAGGCCCGTCCCAAAATGCTATAAAAACTCCACAGCCCACCTGTACCACAACAACTGGTTTTCTGCATATAAAAGCCAAGGCTGGCTTTAGGGGGTGGCAAGCAGGGTAATTGCCTGGGACGCTGACGAAGCTACGTTGCTCAGGCTTAGGCTTCAGCCCCAGATGGCGGGGCTCTGGGCCCCGGGATTAAGCCCCATGCAATGGGACTTAGACTCTCTGGGGCCCAAGGCAGAAAGCCAAACACTGGCCCTGCTTAGCGGACCCCCTGAAACCTGCTTGCAGCCCCGGACCGCTGCTCTAGCATATGCCACAGCATTAACCAGCAGAGGCAGCATAGAAGAGCTTGCAAAGCCAACAATGCTCACGTAGGACAACAGACTGCAGGATGTCCGATGGCAATTCACAAACTAATCAGTTGAACTGAACTATATTTTACTTTTTTCTCAACTAGAACAACATAAATATGAATGATTCGTGTATAGGGGCAGATCCTCGGCTGATACAAATGGCCACAGGTACCAAGAACTACAGCCATTTAGACCAGCTGAGGATCTGGCCTAGAGATTTTAGTCAGTTTCACTTCCTGATTCCCACACACTAATATGATGGTGTAATTCCAAGAACTAGAAAGAATGTTTAATTATTTGGAGGGAGAGGGGGTGTATTTCAATTGAATTTTTAAAATCAGGAACAAAACCTAGGGCCAAAAATTTTGAAACTTGGATGCTTAAAGCTAGGCACCTACCTCCACATTTAGGCACCTAAAAAAGAGGTCTGAGTTTGAGAGCTGCACAGTACATGTAATTTGCATTGACTCATTGTGCCTCATCAGTATGATCAGCCTCTACCTCCCACGAGGACTAAAATATTTATCCCAAGAGGTCCATGTGAAGTGCCCCCATAGTATACTTATACAGCACAGCACCTCTGGGGCCCAAGAATGACAAAACACTTTACAAACAATACACCAATTGAGCCTCATAACACCCTTGTGAAGATGTTGTCGTTATAGCAACTACACAGACAGGGAGACTGAGGCCCAGAAAGGATAAAGGTCTGACCCTGCAGCCAGTGACATCAATGGCAAAATCCCCACTGAAAATTCCTCAAGGTCCCACAGCCAGCCTGGGTGTGATCCTATCCTCATGGAAGTCAATGACCCATTGACTTGAAGGCTACATGATCCAAATAGGAACAGAACCCTGGAGTCCTGTATTCCACTTCCCAGCCCTGAGAGGGAGTTTACCCAAGGGGCAGAGGAGGGAATAGAACCCAGGAGTCCCAACTCCCTGTCCCCTACTCTAGCCAATAAATGACACATACATTGGGAGGTGAATACACTGATATTTTCCATAAATTATGTTCCCTGCTTATAGATATGGTTTGTTCGAAAGAGCAAAGGGAACCCCCTCCCCCCCCCAACTTCCCAGGGAATACATATCTCTCTATCTTACTGAGCATCGTGGTGCCTCCAGCCAGGGCAGCCTTGGTTCCATGGAAGAAGTCATCCACAGAGATCATTCCCTGGCCTGGCATCTGGAAGCGGGTATGGACATCAATTCCCCCAGGGATCACCATCCGGCCATGGGCTTCAATGGTTTTCACTCCCCCTGGCACAATCAGATTCTCTCCAATTTGCCTAGGTAAACAGATGTCAATCAGTGAGTGAGTTACAAATGTTAGACCACATGAATATAACGAGAAACGTGTCTCAAGTGAGCGACATGGTCTGCATACAATACCCTTTAACAGGTATCACTGATACAACACAACACAACAGAGCAATAGCAATACGCAGGTACGCTGCTGCGAAGCTGGCATTCAGTGTATCACATTTTCTTTATTTTCTGCCTAGTCAAAATCCCACTGGAGTCAGTGGAAGTCTTGAAATTGACTTCAAAGGGAGTTGAAGTGGGCCATTAACTACCAGTGCAATAATTCACTCTGGGATGGAACAGTAATTTTTAGATTTTCATGTTTTGGAAGGGTCTGCAAGAATTTCTGCATGTATCCTATCTACTTTATTTCACACTAAAACATATGTACAGCAACCACAAAAATAAACCTGCACATATGTTAGTTACCAAGTTCCTGATGAGACCCCAAAGCCCCTCAGTCTGGCTTTTGCAAGGATTTATTTTTACACACCGAACTGTGGATGGCACATCACAATTAATTAGGTGTCTTTCACTTGCTCCTCCAACTTCTAGCCCTGATTAAGAAAGCAGATGTGCTGATTATATAGCCAGAACAAGCAAAATTCCTGGTTTGTAACCTTTGGCCAGTCCATTTTTCCCTAGGAGTTTTATTCCAAGGAAATGTGTAATACATTTAATGTGCCAGAATTACATGCGTAAGAACTATAAACATAAAAGGTGAGCCTGAAAGGGGCCTGATCCAATGCCCCTTGAAGTCAATGAAAGTCTTTAACAGGAAGATTTGAGATTTGGTTTGGGCTTCAAGTCAGTTTGCTAGGCTCTGGATTGAGAATTTCCTAGGCCTCAATGCAGCAAGGTACTTAAACACATGACCAGCATAAATTAAGCATGCGAGTAGTCCCACTGAACTCAAATCATTCAAGTACTTAAGTACCTCGTTAGACCAGAGCTTTAATGACTATGTTAATTAGAATGTATAGTACTTTTTTATTATTATTTAAACACCTTGGTTTTAGAATCCCTCCAATCAAGCACCCCATTATGCATTACATATTCATTTATTTCTGCTTTCTAATATAGCTCTCAAGACTGAGTTATTCTTGCAGTTCTGCAGTGCATTTACATTACATTTGCTAGTTTCAATCACATCATTGTATCAGGCTGCACTCACTTTATCAACCCATCTTCCATGTAAATGTCTGCATAGAAAGACTGGTCATCATTAACTATTTTACCACCCTTGATCAAAAGACGATCGCTCTGAAACAAAAAAAACATGGAACAATACATAATTAGTCTGTAAGTAAACTGACAGTTTGCAGCATCAGTTCAGAGATAAAAGAGGAGAGGGAAACAAGCTTTGCATTATTCAAAGGGCATGTCAAAAAACAAGTCAATTACAGTACTTTCAACTGAAAAGATAAAATATCATTTCATTTGCAAGTGCTTTCATCACTCTAATGATCCAAGAGCAAACTATATTCTCTATGTAAAAGAAGTTTGGTTTTGAGGCTTGTTTGTTTTAACTACACCAGCAACCAATTAAAACAAAATCATTGACCCCCTCTCCCCCACAAAAGCACTAAACACTATTTCCCAAAAAGCAGAGAGTGGTTTTTAACCACATCTCTTATTTTTAACCTTGTTGTAGGCGTAACTTCCTAAATCCACCCATCCTAAAGTCACCACTTGGCTAATTGAGTCACACTTGCAGTTGGAGAAATTGACCAAAAGTCTGTTGCCATGGGATACACAACACAAACAAACCCATTTAGTCCTAGTCTAGCAAGGTTTTAGTTCAGTGGATCTTTTACTGTGTTTCTACACAGCTACTGCATAATCTAATGAAAACAAACACACATTAGCAAATTAACTTAAAGATAAGGATTTAAGAAGCCATATTATTAAACCTCCCTCAAATTAAATTGCTGTTTGGTAGAAACAGAAAGGTAATTCCAATGAGCAGCTTTCAAGCCATTCCTTCTAGATATTCGCTTAGGTTACACATCTCCTTTGCAGCTATGGTAAGTGAAAAACATATGCATCATTTTGTAGTACTTGTGCACAATATCAAAACACATACTCTAAAGATCTTTAGGTGAGAAGGAAAGTGGGACATTAACATTATATTCATCCTCTTTCCTCAAAACACTAAGTGCCTATATATTTAATGCTTAATTCAAAGTGCACATGTATCATGCAGCACTAAATTTAAACCTTACAAGTTCTCCTTTACCTCTCAGAAATGTATTTGCATATATTCTGAAAAGAAACTGCTTATACTTTCCCCATTTCCTTTATACAGAATCAATGACATTTCATAACCCCAGGCCTAACATACTATTGTCCATAGAGGAAATCCAAGGCTGATTTAAAAGAGGGGAAAGTGCATGACTTTAACATGTGGATGCACAGCCCATAAAATTAGAATACATGCTTTTAGCTGCATTATTTATTACTCTTATAGTGGCAGTCAGGGGCCATAGTCAGAATTGGGGCTGCACTGTGCTAGGAACAATGCAGGCATATAGAAAATGGCAGTACCTGCCCCATAGAAACTACAATCTAATTTAAGATAGGGGACCACATTCTCAGGTGTTATAAATTGGCATTGCTCTTTGGAAGTCAATGGAGCTACAATGATTGCACCAGTTGAGAATCTGGTCCAAGGCATTTAAGATTCACATTTACAGCTAGTTTTATATCACTGTACAAAAATCATAAAAGTTTTTTTTCCATTTCCAGTCCTTTTTTCTTATTTAAGGTAAAAGTTAATGGAGAGCTTTGGCTCCCTAAGGATGCCAAAATAAGTTGTGCCAATAACGCTTAACGAAGCAACATGGGGCTTGAAAAACTTGCTTGTTTTAAATGCCAGGTTCTTGTATACGACAGCAAGTTGTCCCACACCTTCATCATTCCTAGAATCACCTCACTAATTCCCTCCAATTCAGCCTTCTTATGCCATTCAAGGCCTGATCCTATTGAAATCAATAGGAGTTTTGCCATAGATGACAATGAGAGCAGAAGAAAGTCCTAAATCCACTGTCACTTGGGAAACATACAAATAATGACAAAACTGAGCCTTGGACATTGTAATGCTGTTCTATAACCTAGTGCTAGTAAACACCTTTCTCTGAAGCTGATCCAAAGCCCACTGAAATCAACGGGAGACTTTCCATTAACTTCAATGGGCTTTGGATGAAACCACAGATGCAGTTTGTATTTGTCGGAAGGACTGGTACCACACTTGTTCATATTTACCTTGCTGATTCAGGTGAAAGTCCCCTACCCATTGAGCCAGATTCTGATCTCTTTACACAGACTGATCTCAGTGGAGTCACACTGTGTTTATATCGGAGTAAATCAAATCAGAATCTGGCTCATCTCCTATTCTTTGTCTTAAGCAACAGAGGGTCCTGTGGCACCTTTAAGACTAACAGAAGTATTGGAGCATAAGCTTTCGTGGGTGAATACCCACTTCTACATCTGTTAGTCTTAAAGGTGCCACAGGACTCTTGGTTGCTTTTTACAGATCCAGACTAACACGGCTACCCCTCTGATACTATTCTTTGTCTTGTTATTCATCCCAACCCAAATAACTGCAATGTTCATTCATGAAAAAAACAATACACCAGTTCACTTAAAACCCACAGCACCATCCATCAGTAATGTTCAACTTTCTCTAAATCTAGACTAGCCTTTTTAAAACCTTAACACACTGGACTCTCAGTGAGAGGCGACTAATTTTTTCTACCAGTTAAAGATTCAGTCTTATCACATTCCAATCAGTGAAATACACTGGCCTGCATAAATGCTGTTTAACATAGCTATCCAATTCAACAGCTCACATCCAAATGTCATACCTAATATCATCCATCCACTACTGCTGATCTTTCACTTTTCCACCTCTAAGGCTCGGGAACAAGATTTACGATGGGTGTGTCCTTAGGTCTAAGAAAGGAAAGCTTTTACACTGATACAAATAGTGCAAACTTATATGTCAAAAAATAAACATGTAGCATTTTTAACTGCCTCACTTATGCTGCAGAAAGTTAGTATCCCTGAATCTGTGATACCTGCACTGTGATCAGTTCCCATAATAATGGGAAAACGTAGGTTTTTATATAACTGCTCCTTTTCTTTTCCCTTCAGATTTCATTGAGCCGTGGACTGAATTGTGTGTTGCGAGAATATTCCCGGTGAAGAGAAATAAATCCTATTTCATTTCTAAACCTAATCTTAAAGAGGGTGGGGAGTTTTTCATATACTAGTACAAAAAACACAACCACCACCACCTCTTTCTAAGCATTGTTTTCGCTGCACTGGGAAGGAGGATGGAAGATGAAAAGAACAAGCCCCATCTGCTCATCTCATCGGAGCAGCGCCATTACCTCCTGGAGGAGCAGCACAAACACTGTCCCCAGCTCCTCACAATCACAGCCCTCTTTGTATAAGCAGAGTGGGAGAAAGCTGCTTCAATCATACCAGAGGGGGGGGGGGGGGGAAAAAACCTCAGAGTCCAGCCAAATCTCCCCTCTCCTCCCACAAAACCAGCAAGTAGTGGAGAAGCTCTGCCCTGCAGATATTTCTATTCCTGAGCCATATTTTAAACCCAGATTGTAAAATCTGGTTTATGTTTAATTTAAAATCTCCTCCATACCCTCTTCCCTACCAATCCTACCTTCTTCCACCCCACCCCGCTGTCATTTTGCATCTACCATTAACTTCCTCACCCACCCCCATCCGCCCTTTTTATTACAAGCAGAATGGATTGCCATAAAATATCAGATACATTTTCAACTCCGCTATTTTTCCCCAGTCAGTGCTTATGAAGACAGCCCCATCTAGATCATACACCCACGAGCCAGCTTTTCTTAGTCAATTCTTCCCACCCATGCATATATAAATCTGCCATCCATTTGCTAGGATCCATGCTAGGATAGCAGCATCCCTGGGCTGATAAAACACAAGACCAGATCCGGTTCGACTTTTATTAACTCATGCAACTTCCAGGCAACCATTGTTCGCCCCACATCCTCTTCTTTTTTTGATATAAGGCTTCGATCGATGCTGCGGCAAAGGAAGCTTTTTGCACGAGAGCGTGATCTTATTATCTTTCTGCAAAACCCCTGCAATCACCTCCCAAACACACAAAGGGCTTAATCCCCACCACCCCTCCCCCTCCTTCCCCATGTAGCTAAACTCACCGTGATCCGTGGAATATTTTTCTTCCCCTGATAAGACATGTCTCCTGGCAAACAACCCCCAAAATAAAAATTGGGCTGGGTTTGTTTTTTCTTATTGCAAACGTTTTATTGAAATAAAAAATAATAATATCAATTGCAATCAAAAGGAAGTGGATGGGGAGGGTTGGGTCTGCAGGGGAGGAAAAGTGCAATCGGTGGAGCTTGCCCGGCTCTTTGCAAATCGCAGGAACGGGGACAAATCGGAGCCCCTGCGTGTCTCCCTTTCTTTGCTCCGCTCCAAGCCCAGCCCCAGATTTAGACCAAAGGAAAGAGCGGAAAAAAGAAAAAAAAAAAAAAAAAAAAAACCCGTTGCAATAAAAGCCTGAGCACAAGGAGGCAGCGGGAGCGCATGCGCCCTCAGCCACTCCCTTTTACTCTGTCTAGCTGGGGGGAGCCACCCGGCTCTGGCCTGGATTGGCTGGCAGCGTCCTGGATATGCAAACGAGCCCCGGCCGCTGTGCAATGGGAGGGGAGAAGAGAGGTAACATGCAAAGTGGCGCAATGAAGGAGCCGCCCTTCCCGGGGCGGGCGCGAGCTAGGAGCTCGCGCCGCGGCGGTGCACAGCGCCCTGCAAGCGGGGAGACAGGCAGGGATGCTGCCTAGGCTCCAGAGGCGGCAAAGCCAATGGGGAGCGGGAGCGGGGCTTCGTTGCATCCCCCCTCCCTGGATGCTGCTGAGCCCTCCTGGTCCTAACAGGGCTTTGCGCCTGGGCTCCCCAAGATCCAGCCCCCTTTGCCTGTGCAATGCCCCAGATAGCAGCTGTCAGAAATCGGGCAAAGCAAAGCCCCTTCCAGGGGGCCAGAGCTCCGCAGCCGCCCACGCCCCTTTCCACCAGCCACAGTGGAGTGGGATGATGGTGGTGGTGGGTTTCACCCCTCCCTCTCCCCCCCGTTCTGCTGGCGTGGCTGAAGATGCTGCTGCGAAAGCTTGCACGCTGGGCGGTTGCTGGATGAAATCAGGCAGCAGGTTTGCAAGGGAATTGGGGGAGGGAGTTGCATTTTTTTAAAAAAGGGAAAGGAGAGATAATGCATCACCCTGGGCTAAAGAAAGCCTTGCCCGTCAGAATAGGGAGCTGGCTTCTAACTGAGGGCTGGCCTTATGTTCAGGGATGCTGAGCACCTGCAGGTCCCAGTGGGAGCCACCGGATGCTCGGTGACTTTGAAATTCAGATCATTATTTTGAAAGGAATATGCATGTGGATGCTACTATTTTGTTCCACACACATACACACACACACAACCCTCCCCAGTGCTGAGCCAGTAAATCAAATAGGAAAATTCTTCCTGGAGAGTGGGTGCAGCAAAAAATACAGCACACTCTGTCTTTGTCCATCTCGCCCATTCCACCTTCCTTTGCGCTAAGGAGAAGGTGCTGCTTGAGACTTAATAATAGCAACAGGGCTGGGGAGAGGGGGCTAAGGGAGGGACAACTGTACCTGGGGCCTGAGCTCTGGGCTCCCCCAGAAAAATCTGTAACTGGGGTGAAATGGGAGGGGGTGGGGCTCCAGCAAACTTTAAGTACCGTGGCTCCAAAATTCTTGACAGGCCTGAATAGCAACCCAAGGAAATACAGGGTTCAGACTTGACCAGGCCTTCCCATTTTCCACCGGGAACACCTACATCGTCTGATGCTCTGTTCCACTCTTCCCAAAAAATACCCAAGTAGCTAAGGGGCATCCACATTCTGCATCTCTGACTCCCTGGAAATCTTCAAGAAGCAGGGGTTACGCTAAGGGCCATTGGTCCATCCAGATCACATTCATTATTACAGCATTGCCAACCCCAAGTGTTCAAATACTGTGAATCAAGCCTCAAAATTCATGAGATTGGCTTAACAATCATGAGCTTTTATAAAACAATAATTCCACTTAGGTTCTATTTCTTTGCTTCCGGTTTCTGAGCCTTAAGACCATTCTCGGGTCTTGTTTTCAATGTTTTCTCTTTGCCTGGGAGCTAGAAACTTACTTTAACAAAAAATTAAAGCTGAGATTCTCGCATAACCATCAGACTCCGAGAGTTGGCATGCGAAGGAAAACAATAACTAGAGCAAGTGCTGGTGACACTGTTGTTATGCACAGCATGCTCAGCACTGTACAACACACAAAGGAAACATACGATCCCTGTCCACAGCATCTTACTATCTCAAGCCATTGGAATCACCATTCCAAATCATATCAGTGGTCTATCTAACCATCCTAGCCATCATGGATGTGGAGGCTCTCTACACAAACATCCCACACACAGATGGAATACAAGCTGTCAGGAACAGTATCCCTGATGATGCCACAGCACAACTGGTTGCTGAGCTTTGTGACTTTATCCTCACACACAATTATTTAAAATTTGGTGACAATATATACCTCCAGACCAGTGGCACCTCTATGGGCACCCGCATGGCGCACGATATGCCAACATTTTTATGGCTGACCTGGAACAACACTTCCTCAGCCCTCGTCCACTCACGCCCAGTCTCTACCTATGCTACATTGACGACATCTTCATCATTTGGACCCATGGGAAGGAGACTCTGGAAGAATTCCACCATGATTTCAACAGCTTCCACCCCACCATCAACCTCAGCCTGGACCAATCTACACAGGAGGTCCACTTCCTAGACACCACAGTACAAATAAGTGATGGTCACGTTAACACCACCCTATACCGAAAACCCACCGACCGCTATGCCTACCTTCATGCCTCCAGTTTCCATCCCGGACACACCACACAATCCATCGTCTACAACCAAGCGCTGAGGTATAACCGCATTTGCTCCAACCCCTCAGAGACCAACACCTACAAGATCTTCACCAAGCATTCTCAAAACTATGATACCCGCACGAGGAAATAAGGAAACAAATCAACAGAGCCAGATGTGTACCCAGAAGCCTCCTGCTGCAAGACAAGACCAAGAAGGAAACCAACAGAACTCCCCTGGCCATCACCTACAGTCCTTAGCTAAAACCTCTCCAACGCATCATCAGTGATCTACAACCCATCCTGGACAACAATCCCTTGCTTTCACAGACCTTGGGAGGCAGGCCAGTCCTCGCCCACAGACAACCCACCAACCTTAAGCATATTCTCACCAGCAACCACACACTGCACCATAGTAACTCTAACTCAGGAACCAATCCATGCAACAAACCTCGATGCCAACTCTGCCCACATATTTACACCAGCAATACCATCACAGGACCTAACCAGATCCGCTACAACATCACCGGCTCATTCACCTGCATGTCCACCAATGTTATATATGCTATCATGTGCCAGCAATGCCCCTCTGCTATGTACATTGGCCAAACTGGACAGTCACTACGCAAGAGGATAAATGGACACAAGTCAGATATTAGGAATGGCAATATACAAAAACCTGTAGGAGAACACTTCAACCTCCCTGAACACACAATAGCAGATTTAAAGGCAGCCATCCTGCAGCAAAAAAACTTCAGGACCAGACTCCAAAGAGAAACTGTTGAACTTCAGTTCATTTGAAAATTTGACACCATCAGTTCAGGATTAAACAAAGACTGTGAATGGCTAGCCAACTACAAAAGCAGTTTCTCCTCCCTTGGTGTTCACACCTCAACTGCTAGAAGAGGGCCTCATCCTGATTGAACTAACCTTGTTATCTCTAGACTGATTCTTGCCTGCATATTTATACCTGCCCCTGGAAATTTCCACCACGTGCGTCTGACGAAGTGGGTATTCACCCACGAAAGCTCATGCTCCAATACGTCTGTTAGTCTATAAGGTGCCACAGGACTTTTTGTCGCTATCTAACCCAGTATCCCATCAGTGCCAGGGACAGCTGCTTGAGAGGACAAGGCAAGAAACTTTTTTCATGGACAGAAGACACAAATCCATCTCTGTTTACAGGTCTGTATGGGCCAGGTAATGGCTAACAAAGGATATTAACAAGTGAATTGTACCTGTTAAATTCAGTACAAACTATAAAAGCCCTATAGGTCTGAACCTGCAAGTCTTGTTACTCACAGGAGTAACCCGTTTGGGGCAGGGGCGTCATTGCAGAAAAATTCCAGGGGGAGAGAACAAAGTTATGCTAGCGTACAAAACATTGTATATGATTATATTATATCCTGCAAAGTCTGGGGAGAGGGCACAAAAAGTAGAAGACATAATGGAGCATATAGATCTATGAAAAGTCCAGGGCGAAAACTCAAGGTTGGGTGCGGGGGAGCAACTGCCCCATAGAAAATGACACCTCTGATTTGGGGGCTAAGTCCATGAGTAGGGGGGTTGCAAGAATCAGGCCCTTTGGATCACAAGATCCTTCCAGATCAAACATACAAAGCACAAACACAAGAGATTAAAAACTGCTTTAGTGTATCACTGCAGTGCATCTTTTTAAAGGGAACACCAGCTCAAAGAAATGAACACCAGGACCTCTCTTGTACATTAGGCTCTAAGGTTGCAGGGGAAAGTAGAGTGGAGAGAGAAAGAGACACCTTTTCCTGAATATACCAGGGACATAGAAAGCCTTAAACTGGTTAATGCTCCAATCCGCTAATACCTGATCAGTAACAAATGATAAAGCAGCTCGTTGTCACAGTAACAACATGATTAACTTGTTACTGTGCTGTGTAATATTTTGTTAACAATTTGAATAGAAAACACTAAATGCATTAACTTGCCCCTCCCTGGTCTGCTGCACTGGGGGAAGTTTTGACATCTCAGCACATTTTTACTGGAGACCTGGAAGTAAAATGCTGGCATCAGCAAACCATGAAGCCAGGAAGCTGTAAAGAAGCAGAAGCATGTTATTAGCTGCAAAGTCACATACACAGTATACCTGATCAGTACATATTAGTAGCCTTGTTTTATTATTTATTAAATGCCAAAGCACTCAGCCAGGTACAGGACACAATGTGTATAAACCTCAGATCGGACCACTCCCATCATTCAAGAGGTTTTGGATTTGAGGTTATGGTTTCAAGTCCTACATAAATTATTATTAGTATAGCAATGCCTGGAGGCTCCATCTGAGGTGAGGACCCTATTGTGCTAGCACTGTGCAAAGTAAGACAGTCTCTATCCCCAAAGAGTTTATAAAGGCAAAAGAGACAAAAGGAGGGAGAGGAAACAGACGCACAGAGGTGAGGTGACATGCCAGCATCATACAGTAGGTCAGTGGCACAGCCAAAATACAAACTCAGTTTAGTGCCCTACCTACTAGACCACACTCTCTCTCTCTCGAATAAAGATACCCATAATGCTAGTTTTCATTGGCACCTCTATTGCCGATATCATGGAGATGCTCAGAGATTCTTTCCCATCACCATATTATAAGAACCTTCCTAGCACAGAACAACACAGATGAAGAAATTAGATAGCTGGATAATAGGCTGATCCCGAACACAAGATCTGAACAGTGCAAAAGACATCCAGATTCTCATCCTCTCCCAGATCACAACCCCATCTCTAACCCTTCTGTGCAAAGTTGAGAGGGCAGACCCTCAGCTGGTGTAATGGGGCTACATGGGGCTACACCAGCTGAGGGTCTGGCCCAAGATTTTTCCTTTTGGAAGTTAAAAGACCTCAGAAGATACATGATTTTAAAAAACAATTATTAAACTTTCTTGAAATAGTAACTTAGAAAAGAAAATGTAGCTTATGAGCTGACAGCCCATGCCTTTCTTCACATTGACCATCTTAAAAACGATGTGTCCTTGTTCTTAATGGATCATGGTAATTAGAAACCAGTATTCTCTGAAAGATGTTTTGTATTGGAGTCTATTTTGTTTGTTTACAGGCCTTAGTTTTGCCTAAATCCACACACTTTAAATTAAGACCAATAAATCCCAATGAAAAGTTAACTGTGGTCGTGAATTACTAGGTTAAAATGAATGGACTGGATTAATTTGTGACGTCCTAGTGGCTTGTGGCATAGCCCTGTTGTGATACAGCAATGCTATTACCAAAAAATAAATCCTGCCCACACACTGTGGAAAGGGAAGGAATGCATCCAGCTCTGGAAGACTTAGACAGCTGAGGAATTCAGTCTATTGATTCCTTTTGTACTCCAGAGGTGGGGCTCTGCCTGCAGCAGGCTGGGAAACTTAAAATTAGAAGACACCGTAATGAACAAGCTCTTTGCCAGATCCTTCTTGCCAAATGCTAAGCAGAGGGGAATTGCCAGTCAGCCCAAACCCTAAATGCCACCTTCCCGACAGCAGACAAAGGAGTGGGATGCTTAAGGTCATTGATATCACCCAAAGTCCTGGAAATTGCTGAGTGAGGGATAATGGAAGAATGTTAGTATCCCAGACCTATCTTTGCCAGTGTGGCCCTATGCATCCCTCATCGAGGGTGGAATTACCCAATGCACAGAGCCTAGGCACCAATTAAATCCCAAATTAAAGAGTAAATGTTCTGCCTCCACACCCAGGCTCGTGATAGGAGGAAGGATTCTTCCCCAAGATTGGAGAGTAGTTGCACTGCTGTTCCATGGGGGCTATTCCTGTGCAATAGCTGAAATAGCCTCTGCAGAGCCTTATGCAAGCCCTCTTCTCCCCCTCGAGCCCTCCCCGACCCTCCCAGTGTGGTGGGGGATGGGAGAATAAACACAGAAGCAGATAGTTGTGCCTCGCCTGTTCCCAGGTCTGCCCCCACCCACCCCATGCCACTCAAGGAGTCACGCCCTGCAGGGGGTGCATGGCCCTTGACAGCCCATACTAATCCTGCCCACCCTTTGCTCAGCACGGTCACAGTGGTTTGTTGGCCACTGGACCTGCCATGGCTGCAGTCAGGTTTTGCCTCTATGAGGCTTAAAATGGTGCATACGGGCTTGTGCGGGTCCTTTGCACTAGAGTGCATTTCATGTTAAAGGAACACTGTCCAGTAGATAGGCCAAACCCTACACGGAATTGGAGGTGCCCACTATTCTTCACGACTCCTTCCGGTCCATGGCATGGGTTCGTAGGTCTTCAAGTTCCAGGCCTTTTCTCTTCAAACTTCCCTTGACAGAGTTTCCATCCTACCCTCAGTCTTCCATGTCCTATCTTGCTGTCCTCTTCCTCCCCTGCTTTCTTTGCTGGTCGTTCTTCTCCATTGCTATCACATGTCTCACCCACCTCCAACACGTGCTCTCCAGGCTATCAATGAGAGTGACAAGTTCATCTTCTTCCTACTTTCTTCCATGTGTACTTTGTCTACCCTCTGCTTGCCTGCCATTGCCCTCCTCAGTTTATTATTTCTACTACCTATGTCTTCTTTTCTTCCATCTCTGTAAGACTCCCTCTTTCCAAACAATAGAGCAGGCAGAGCCTACGCTTCTTCCTTTCAGTTATTTACTTAATTGCTCCTGCCAATACTTAAAGTACTCCTGCCACCTTTTTCACTGCCACCCATGCACACTGGGTTCTTCCTTTCCATGCCCCAAATCTCTCTCGGAGGCACTACGTGTTCTTCCCAAGTGCACAAAATCTTCTGATTCTGCTTCTCTCCTCAAATCTCACTCACCAGCTCTTCTTCCGTATCCCCTACTTGCATAACATCAGTCTTCTTTGTGTTTACCTTCAGACCACAGTCTTCAAACGCACATGCCCACTCCGATACCATCTCAGGTCCTATCGATAGAATTTAATAGAGAATGAGAATCTCTTTCACCTCCAGATCCTCCACTGGTGTAAATCAGCATAGTTCAATTGACTTCAATGGAGCTACACCTATTTATACCAGCTGAGGATATGGCTCAATAGGTTTTTTTGGACTATCCAATCAAATGTAGTAGAGAATTACATTCCCACTATAAATTACAGGATGGTTCAAGTGAAAAGGATCTCTTTATTTCAATCTCTAGGATTTTTGAATAATTGCAATAGGACCCTGCTGAGTTTCTACAACAGGGGTCGGCAACTTCTGGCATGCGGCTCGCCACAGTAAGCACCCTGGTGAGCCACGTGCCAGAGGTTGCCGACCCGTTCTACAACATCCTGTTGGTTTTATCCCTATTACAGTTTTTCCCATAAAGACATCTTGTGATGGCATGAGAACAGCAACATATATTTTGAAGTGGAATGAAAGGAGGTATCGGGGTGGATTTAAACCTTCCCTGGTAGTTCTGGAAACTCCACAACAGTACAGTCTTAGTATGTGAGAAGCAAGTTAGAAACAGATTGGTTTCACTCAACAAGCTTTATATTTTTTTCCTAGGAAAACAGACATGTGAGATGACCGATAAATGCTAATAAGCCGCCCCCATTAGCGGCTCCTACTGTCACCTAAGTCAATGGGAGTCTTTTTATTGTCTTCAGGAGAAGCAAGGTTGGGCCAATAGACTTTTCACTCATTCATAACTAGGGCCCTGATCAGCATATGTAGATTGCTGCACCAGCGCAGCATTGACTGGCATGCCATGTGAGTACAGCATTCCACCCACATGCTATCAAGTGCTAGAAGCATTAGAGGTAAGTTGGTAAATATCTGTAGCGATACATTTGTCCCTCCCAAAAGGTGATGAAAGAAATATCTGCCGTTAATAGCTATCAATTACATAGGGGACCTTCTGTCACTAGTGCGGGAGGGGTTATTTTCTTTTGACTGCTAATAAATGTTACGGCATAACTTAAATGCACACGGGGGTCAAAGAAGCTATGATGATGAGGTACAATCTTATGACTGTTTTCAGCTTCTACAGTCAGACATTCTGAATAAATAGTATCTGAGGTTTTGAGTGGAGGGTTTATTTTCCATTTGTGCAAACAAGTGGATAAAAGCAAATCAAAGTGTTTGTCTCTGGATTAATTTTTTGTTGTTGCCCTTAATATCATGAGAAACATAGACGGTTCTGACAGACCCTTATGTAAGGGCTGTTGTTGCCAAGGTTTGAACTTACCACCTCCAGAGTTAAAGCCTGAACCTCCCGAGGCTGAGCTGAAGCACTAAGGCTGGGAGTCAAATTTTCTATGGCTTTCAATGGGAACCGGGAATCTAGCTCCCTTAAACCCCTTGGAAAGTCCCAGCCTCTGGCTGGAAGATTTCACAGACATATATGCTCTTTGGATCAGGTATAGAGGGGCATACATAACACACCCAGAATGATTTCTATGCCCATATTCCTAGGACAGATGAAATTTATCCCAAGCATTTCAGGCCCATCGCTGTTCTAATCACATAAGACAAGCTCCCCTACTTTTGTAACTGTTGTTATTATTACTACTACTTACTAATACTTTGTATGAACTAGTAGGCGAGGGGTAGAAAATAAGACAGAAAATATCATAATGCTACTAACTAAATCCATGGTGCACCCACCCCTTGAATGTTGTGTCCAGTTACGATAGTCTCATCTCACAAAAAATATACAGTGGAACTGGAAAAAGGTTCAGAGAAGGGCAACAAAGATGTTCAAGGGTATGGAATAGCTTCCATATGAGGAGAGATTGAAAAGATTAGGGCTGTTCAGCTTAGAAAACAGATGATTTAGGGGGGATAGGATAGAGGTCTATAAACTCATGAAGGGTGTAGAAAAAGTGAATAGAGAAGTATTATTTACCCTTTCGCACAATACAGAAACCATGGGTCACTCAAAGAAATTAATAGGCAGAAGGATTAATACAAATGAGGAAATACTTTTTTCACACAATGCACAATTACCCCGAGGAACTCATTTTCATGGATTGTTGTGATGGCCAAAAGTATAACTAGGTTACAAAAAAGAACTGGGTAAGTTCATGGAGGATAGGTCCATCAATGGCTACTAGCCAAGATGGCCAGGGATGGAACCCCATGCTTGGGGCAACCTTAAACCTCTGACTGCCAGAAGCTGGGAGGAGAAGTTTGCCAAAATTGCCCTGTTCTGTACACTCTTCCTGGAGCTCTGGTACTGGCCACTGTTGGAGGCATGATACTGGGCTAGAGGGACCCTTGGTCTGATCCAGCATGGCAGTTTTTATGTTCTTACGTATTGCAGAAGCACCTCAGCGTCCCAGTCAGAGATCACGGCCCCGTTGTGCTAGGCACTGTACAAACATCATAAAAAGATTCTCTGCCCCGAAGAGCTCACAATCTAAGTACTGTAAGGTTGTCATTTTGGTCATCACTACAACTGAACATAGGCCTTCCAGAGCTAAAGCATGTGCTCCTACAGCTTGACCTAAAGAACTAGCTGGGAGTTGTAACAGACTCATGTCAACTGTGAATATGAACAGTGGATTCAACTACTCTGCTATATTGGGGGAAATTCTGACTGCGTGACTGAGAAGAAAAAATCTGGGTGGATCTCTCCACCAAAAAATCATTTGGTATCAATGCCATGAAGTTTATCTTTTCTCTCAGATCTTCTGAAGAATGGGAATCTCCTTTGTGTTTGAATCTTAGAACAAAGATGGTTGATTCTTGCTATATTAGGTCCAGATCCTCAAAGATATTTAGGAGTTGGGCCTTGGATCCTTTCGCAGTTTTGCTCCCAAATGA
The DNA here is from genome assembly GCF_013100865.1 of Trachemys scripta elegans. NCBI lineage: Eukaryota > Metazoa > Chordata > Testudines > Emydidae > Trachemys > Trachemys scripta. The sequence continues at coordinate 149,117,804 of NC_048299.1, forward strand.
AGCTTCCCTTTAGGAGTTCAAATGAGGGAACCATTTATGTAGAACAGGGATATTAACGTTATTCTAGCTGGGATGCAGAGTTTGCTGCCAAAATAACGTCTCACCTCTCCAACAACCCTACTGCATACGGAATCAAATTGAACATGCCACAGATATGACAAAGGATATGAGGAATTAGACAGAGCCTTGTCTGTAACAGATTTGGGCCAGACCTGGAAGACTGCCTTGTAGCTGATCAAACAAGTTAATCGTTTAAAACTATGTTCATATTATTTGTATTGCAGTAGCACAAAAAGCACTCGATCACTTCCCCATTTGTGCCCCATCATCACTGTAAATACACAGGAAGAGTAAGGCCTAGTCTTCACTTACCGGCTGGTCCGGCGGCACGCCATCGATGTTCTGGGATCGATCCCGGAAGTGCTCACAGTCGGCGCCGGTACTCCAGCTCGCCGAGAGGAGTACGCGGCGTCGACGGGGGGAGACTTCCGGCCGCGTCTGGACCGTGGTAAGTTCGGACTAAGGTACTTCGAATTCAGCTACGTTATTAACGTAGCTGAATTTGCGTACCTTAGTCCGAAGTCCGGACTAAGTGGGGACCAGGCCAAAGCCTGTTCCCCTAAGTGTTTCTTCAGCAGGTGTAAAGCTCCACAATAGATCAATGCCAATTTACACCTACTGGCCCAAACAGTGGAGCCTCTTTAGTCCAAATGGTATTTGTTGGCACCATATCAAAGACCTGGTTCTTTTCTGCATCAGAAGGAATGATGAGTGAATTGGTAAATTTGTGATAAGTAATTAATAGAAGACTTTATGCTCTCAGAATGTGTGGCATCCCCCTATCATATGGATTGGTGTCTTAAAGAGGGATCCGGGAAGCTTTCAGATTTTGTTTGGTTTTTCAGTAGCCAGACAAATGATTATGATCCATTGGGAGAATATGCAAGTCATTTCTCTGTGTAATTATTTTGCAAGTAGTGATTATCGAAAAAAGGCTAGAGAAATTACAGGAATTGTAACAAATTAAACTTGGAACAGCATTTCCAGCTGTTTGAAACAACCTCTATTGTGCTTTGCACAATGGCTCCATTAGCATTCCAAAGTCTAGGATTGTTTGTGCTCTGTACAATGTCCTGTTAGTCATTATTTGTTGCCGGGATGGGCAAGCATGATCATGAGGGCTTGAGGATTTTGCAACAACCCCAGTTATTTGGCAGGTTTGCAGAACTATTTCTGGAACCTATTTTTCCTTGCATGTTAAATCCACTTTAGTCCCTCCGTGTTGATACAGTTTTAAAATAGAATTGCTTTCCTAGTCTGTGTTTATTAACTATTGTTATTCATTTGTATTACAATGGCGCCTCAGGGCCCCATTCTGCTCCGTGCTGTACAAACACATAGTATGAGCCAGGCCATGCCCCAAAGAGCTTACAGTCTAAACAGATAAGAGAGAAAAAGGGAGTATTATTTATTCCCATTTTACAGATGGGGAACTCAAGCACAGAAAGATTAAGACAGTTGCTTCAGGTCACCCAGGAAGTCTGAAGCAAAGCCACAAAGGGAGGAATAAACAACCCGCAACTTTATTTGGATTAGATTGAACAGAGAGATCATCTGTCCCAATCTAGTGCATTTACCATCCTTCCTACCTATGCTATCTACTGGATTGACAGGTGCTGTGTGTAAGTTATTTAGATTAATGCCCTGATTTTCAGAAGAGCCAAGTACCACAAAATCCCACTGTAGTCAATGGGACCTGCAGGTGCAAAGCAATTCTGAAAGCCAGGCCATTTATTTCCCACCCCATTTCTGCTCCTTTACCCTGATCATCACCCCTTGATCCTTTCTCTCCCAGTCACTCCTAATCAAAATGCAAGCCCGATCATATTTGAGTGACACTAACTAGCTGTGTGACCTTGAGCAAGTCACTTCTGGACTCTGTGGCTCAATTTTCCCACCTGTATAATGGGGACAACAAACTGTTAAGCACTTTGAGATCAAAAGATAAAAAGGTCTATGTATCAACTCTCCCCAAATCAGGGGCAAAGCAGGGCAAAATGTTTAGGTGGAAAGTGCAGATTCAGCAACACCAAAACATTTTGTGAATTTGGGTCAGTTTTGATAAATTGTGTAAAAAAACCCAAACCCCAATTTTAATTTGTTTGGTTTGAAACAACTTTTTGTTTTGAAATTTCCTTCAATTTTATATTTTTAAAACGTCAAAAACCTTTAACATGGTCGAAATTGAAATAAAACATTTTGTTTTGGGTCAAACAAAACATTTAGTCTGACAAGAAAGGTTGTTTGTTTTTTTTAATTTTCAATTTACTGAAAATTCTGAACAATTTTGTTTTTGGCTCAACGTGAAACTATTCTCTCCCCCCCCCCCCTTTCATTATTTTGGAATTGCTATGTGAGCCGAAAAACATGTTATTTGCACACTCTAATCAGGAGCCCACCAAAGCTGTTGAATTCACAGCTCCCAAAAGCTGGCTGTGCCAAAACAAAGTGATGGTCTAATAATCCTTGCAGCTAGGACAGAAGTTTTGGATAACTAGACATCTGGAGCATCCAACTTTCCTTCAGTCAGCACTCAACAAGCCCGCTGACTTCAATGGGAATAAGAGGACTGCAAAGGTAGATCCCGAGTCTCTGCCTGATGGCAGCTTCTTTCATACAGCGCAAAGGGAAAAAGCCACAAAGGGAGAAATAAATAACCTTCATCTTTATTTGGATTAGAAGCTGACCTCCATTAGTAGCAGCACTTTCACCATAATAGTGCTTTGCTTCATAAAGTCCTGTTACAAAGGGCAAACACTGATCGCCTAAAACCTAACAACCTCCCCGCACTTCTGAGATAGGGAAGTATTATTATTCCCCTTTATAAAGGAGGAAACTGAGGCACAAAGCGGTCATATGGCCAAGCCAAGGTGGGGCAGCATGGTCCAGTGAAAGGGGCTCTGGAGTGAGAGTCAGGAGACCTCCATTTTTTTCCACCAGTGACTCTGGGCAAGTCACCTCACCTCTCTATTTCCCCTTGCACTCTTTGTCTGTAAGACTGTAAGCTCTTTGGGGCAGGGAGTGTCTCTTACAACATGTTTAGACAGTGCCTACCACAATGGGGGCCCAGTCTTGGCTGGGAACTCTGGGCACTACCATAATAATTATTATTACATGAGGAGTTTAGAATTTGCCTTACAGGAAGACCAGAGTTGCAATGAAACCAGATTCAAACAGTTTTTAATTTTAATTAACCTTTCCAATGTGTTAGCATAACCAAGAGTTTTGGTAACAATAAATGGAGCTGCCTGGTATTTTCAGATCTCTCTCTAAGCAGAAAAATCAAGTGAGCAGCACACACAAGACCGTATATATTTTTAATTGCAATTACATTGTATTGTAATTGTCTGCTGCAGCATATGCCAGTTATTCCATACAGACTAATGAATGACTGATAGAAAAAGAACATTCTATCTGAGAGTGGCAGTGTGAGGTATTGTGGGAGGCAGTGTGTTATAGTGGCTAGAGCACCATACTAGCAGTCAAAGTACCTGACGTCAAAATCGGGACATCTGGTCACCCTACCTAGAACAATGGGACCTGATAGGACCTCTTGATGCTACTATAATACAAATAATAACTATATAACCACTTTTCTTTATGGAATCATCACACATTATCATGATATTAGCAGCCTCAAAACTTCAAATTGACCTTTTTGGGGGACAGATCTTTTATTCAAATGCCTGTTCTTTAAAGGACTGGAGCCAGTGGTGGAGAAATCCAACTGTGAAGTTAAATCAGAAGCCCTGATTTTTGATGGACTCAAACAACTATACATAGGATTGGGTTTTAAATGATCATCAATAGTAACAATACTTTGCACTTTATAGCACCTTCCATCTGAGGACCTCAAAGCACTTGACATAGCAAGTTTAATAATTAAACACCTTAGATTTTAAAATATTCTCAACATTTATTTTTTTTTAAATCTCATTTATTTTTCATGGTTTTTGTTTGCTTCTACTCCTTGCACTTCACTCCACTTAGGCGACAAGATTAAATTCATGATTTCACTCTTTGGGCTTCACCTGGCCGTCTTTACTCCAGCAAATCACTGGGACTTTTTACCTGAATTGGGGTGTTGTTATTACAACAATACTTTGTAGAGGCCCCTACTAAGATCAGGGCCTCATTGTGCTAGGTGCTGTATTAGCACATGCTCAGACATATTGGGTACGTCTATACCGCGGCAGGGGTGTGAATGGCAGCTTGTATAGACCTACCTGCGCGAGCTGTACTCCCACTAAAAATTAAAATGAGGACACCATGACCCGGGCTTCACAAGCCTGCCTGATCCTCCTGGGTACATACTTGTTCGTACAGCTGGTGTTGGAGTCTTGTGCCACAGCATCCTCCCTGCTATTTTTAGCGAGCTAGCGCAAACACAACAACATGAACTATAAATCCCACTGCTGGTTGCAATGTAGCCGTACCCATAGCGTGAGTCATTCTCTGCCCAAAAGTTAACAAACTAAGTAGACAAAGAATGGAAGGGGAAACAGAAAAGTGAAGTAACTTCCCCAAGGCCATACAGCAAGTTAGTGGCAGAGCTTGGCACAGAACCCAGATCTCCCACGGTCTGCCCTGTTGATTAGGCTATGCTGCCCCTAAAGACCTAACTGTGAAATGTTTTGTAAAGTAGAATGGAAACTCTTCCTGATGTCCCTAGTGGTCATTTTAAGCCCGGAAGCATGGAGCACCCTGTCAATAAGATACTACTTTGATAGATGCCTGTGGAATACCATAGGCAGCCAGAGAGACAGAGAGGGATTTGATTACTCTTAGTCTGCAGAACTACACATGCCATTTAATGCAGAACAATTAAATTCCCTTTTTATCCCTGGATAGTTAAGAGTACAGAAAATACCAAATGCGCTGGTCCTAGTTGCCTCGCTAATAATGTAGGCTGAGCATAAGGCAGGATCATTCTACACACCAGAAGAAAAGATGACTGTGCTTTAATGTATTTTGGATCAGATCCTTGGCTAATGTCACTGGGCAGAGCGCCACTAATTCCAATAGAGCCATCGCCCATTTATACCACCTGATGATACGGCCCTTTGATTTCTGGACCAGAGCACACACCATCAAAAATATATGGGTTCTTAAGAATATTGGTTGTGGCCATAATAATTCTCAAGTCTCCAAGCTAAAGATAGCTGAGTGTTAGGACATCTTGGCTTTTGTTAGATAATCTACATTTTTCATAACTTCAGGGATTGTGAATGAATTTATTATTGTTTGATATGTTGCACATTATCATTATCTATACAGAAATGTAGATAGGCTGTTTTTGGCTAGGTTATACACGATTATAAGTGTGTTAATAAAACTATGTTGTCCAACTGAGGTGTGAAAGTAAATGGCCAAATTCAGACCCCAGATAATCAAACGCAAATCCACTGAAGCCAGTGGGCTTTTAGCCTTTTAACACAGGTCTGAATTTAGTCTAGTATCTTGAAGTACTTTCTTTCCCCTTTCTTATATAAATATATTGAGCCTGATCCTCAGCTAATGTAATTAGATGCACCTCCATTTACTTCAATGGAGCTACGCCAGTTTATATCAGTTGAGGGCCTAACACTTCGATTCAATACAATACACAGATGCAGTCACCTGGGAAACCATAAAAGCTACAGCATTCCTGCTAATGAGTACCAATCTCTCTTAAGTCATTTACCGCAGAAGACTTCACACCACCATTAGGAAAAAGAATACCATATTGGTGCCAGCATTATGCACAGCTAATGGGACACAATTCAAAAATTCTGGTGGATCATGTAATTATTTTGTGCCTTCTTAATTAAAGGTATAATGAAAATGTGACTATCAAACTGATAAAATGCAACAAAACTTTTTTTAAAATACAGTTAATATTCTGCTACAATTCCTGATTATTCCTCCAAATAATCCCATATTTACTGTTTTCAATTAATATTTGAAATAGATACTTTTTTCCCCGCCAGACAAAAATTGCACCTTTTTATTATTATTTACAACACATTCCCAGTCTTCTATTATTAGTATTGCAAAGCATCATGAGTTACGGTTTATGGGTGCTGAAGGTCAAGCCCATATGGACACTCTCACCCAAGTTTTTTGCCTTGAATGTACCATCCACGCCATTGGTGAATCAGCATCTGGGTACCCGCTATTCAAATTAATTCTTAAGAGACTGGAATTGTTTCGTAAGCACCTTTGGGGTGTGGACATGGGGGAATACTTGGAAGAACTCTTTCCTACTTTGCTATTAGAAGTTTGTCAAATTCCGGGTCCACTCTTCATTCACCTTGACGCTTCAAAGCTAGTGTTTGTCAAAAGAAAGCACAGAGAGTGACAATATTTCTTGATTTACATCTAAATAAAGCTTGTTTGAGTTGATTTCCTTTAATTTACCTGAGAAAGAAATTATACATGATCAGCCAGAGCTATGGCTTTCAATATTTTATTGTTAAGGGACAAAGAGGTGCTTAATTATACATGGTTTGACACATTAGCAGGGACCTGGGACTAAGGGCCAGGACCAGGATTTTCAAAGAAGTCTAAAGGAGATAAAATAATTTAAATGGGATTTGAATTGTTGTTTGACAATCCAAGCCCAGATTCCTACAGTCCTATACAAGATTTACTCAGGCAAAATGCCCATTTCAGTCAACTGGCCAATTGCTAAAATTCTTCCTCAGCCAAAATTCCCACTAAGAGCATTGTCTGAGTAAAAAAGCTGGGTCAGGCCTTCAGAATTGAGCCCCAGCCGAGTTTCACCTTCCATAAAGTGGCAGAGATTGGCCATCAGGGTTGCTGCCCGATGCTCTTTTGCTTAGAATTGCATTTTATCTTGTTGTGAGCTGCATTAATCAGATGGGTGGGGCACTGTGCTAGAGTAGTGCTTGGAAATGCCTAAGAAACAAAAAGTCAGCTTCCATCAGCAGATGGAAAGGAAAGGGGGAGGGGGGGAGCAGTCCTCTCTCTAATTCTACCTATCTTCCCCCCGCTCCTGCAGAAGAATACAGGGACATAGTCTGGCGGTAAGAGGCTAGTACCAACTCCTGCCTCAGTGAGCACATGCAGCAAGTTGAATGTAATGAGGAGGCATGATGCGAAATGGAAGCCTGATCGGAGATCACCTTTTCCTCCTCTCTCCCCCCACCCCAGTTTAACTCGTGTGTAAGTTGCAGATCTCCCTCTCAGACACACCCAGAGCCATCTGCACCCACCTTGTCATTGAGGTTCTGCAGCGCCTCTTTGCCAGCAGCCGCCCTGATCTCCACCTTTCTCCCGAATTCAACAGATGGCTCCCCTCCCTTCCTGCCCTGCCTGGAAGAGAGGGACTGGGAATCCGAGCCCAAGTGGGCCACATCCCTCTGCTGGGCTACGATCCTGCTGGCTCCCCGTCCAACCGAGAGCGAATCGAAATCGATGGTCTTGTTCTCCAAGGAGCCTTCCACCGGGCAGAACATGCCACAGAATTTCTGCCGGGGCTTGGGGCTGCCTGAGCCCAGGTTCTTGAAGAAGGCTGGGACCTCCTCTTCTTCATTCTGCCTCCTCTCGGCCATGGCTCCGGGGGTCTCCCTGCTAAAGAAAAACAACAACAAATAGGATCAAAATCCCCCCCAGAGAGAGAGAGAGAGAGAGACGAACAGGGGTGTGCCTTGCAAGGTTTGTATGTCCTGCCCTCATAGAGGAGAGACTGGCTGGCTAGCTGGGTCCATGGAGAGGGAAATGCAATGCAAAGTTGAAGGCAGGCAGCAGCTCCTGCTGCAATCAGGAGAGGAGATTTCAAGTTCCCAGCCTCTCCAGATGATGAGGGAGGGGGTGAAAAAAAATCCCTCACTCTGCAGCAGAGATTGGGGCCTAATCCGGAAGTGATGTGGGGCTGGCGAATTGGCAAATGGAGCCGAGCCGGGCTGGAGCAACAAGCCTCCCTCCCTTTGCCCCCCCCACCCCAACCCGAACGTGCTGCTGCTACAAGTTGCTCCGAGCAGCGCCCCTCCCCTGCTTGGGGGGGGGGGGGGCGTGTTAGCTGCAAGGGATCTGCCCCCCCTCCTCCTCAGCCCCCTTCCCCTACCCCCTTGCAAATGAAGCGTGGCGTTAGCCTATTGTTCCTCACTTTCTCCAAAGGCAGCAGCTGGAGGGTGAGCACCGCAGGGGAAGGGGAGGGCGAAATGCTGAATCATATATGGGGGGGGGGTGTCAGCGGTGACCCGGCTCGTGCAGTGTCCCCTGGAGAGGGGGGAGTGAAGGGAGAAAGGCGGAGAGGAGGCCAGGTGGCATTGGAGACAGCCAGAGATGGGGGAGAGAAAGAGAGAAGGAAATTTGCCCATTAATCAGGACTTACCTCCGGAATTAGTGACCTTGCAAGACAGGGAAACACCCAGCAGTGCCACCCTCCCACCCCCGATCTCACTTCTAAGGGGGCTCGGGGGGAGGCACTAAATGGCTGTTGAGATTTAATTATGGTTAAAGGCTAGAGAGAGAGAGCGATAAACCCTCCCCTCCCAGCTCCTGCCCATGCGAGCAGAGCCCTGGGGTGGGAGCGTGGAGTGGGGTGGGAGACACCCAAGCCCAGCTGATCAATTGCTCGCTCCGATAAAAGGGAGGCGCCCAGCCCCGCTCATCTTGGGGGTTTGCCCAGCTCGGCTTCCCAGGCGCTGTCCCTTCAGCACCAGCCTGCCCTCTGCATGACTCAGAAGAGATGCGGCTGCTATTGTTATGGGGGGGGGGGATCAGCCACATGTAGGTACTATGAGAGCTTGCAAGATGATCATGTCCGTATTGCAACGCTCCCATCCCTCCACCCTTTTATTATTTAAGGTTGTTACATTCGCTGCTGGGTTACAGTCCACACCCCCCTTGTAACATACTGAAGTCCTTGGCTCCCATGCCTAGCTCCCAAGACAAGGTGAACAGATTTTTTTTTTTAACAAAATTCTTATTCTATCATTTTCATATCTAAATGAACGGTTCAACGGTCTGGAGAAATAAAAAATGTTGCCCTGATAATTCCTCAATGATTGATTGCAGCCAAATACACTCTGAGTGTGTGTGTATGTGGGGGGGAAGAGGGAAAGATAGAAATATCTATCACAAAAGTAAGTGGTGGAACACACATAGGTTTAATGTAGCTGTAACCATTTGGTACATGTTATTAATAATGCTGATCTGTATTATTAAGGCTAAATCCATATTCAATATTGTTCTGAACCAAACTCAGTTGCTAAGCTATTAATTGCAATGCATTATTTATTAATATGCATCTATGTATATGCACCCATGAAATGTTAATTTAGAGGCAACCATGCCCCAAAGGGTAGCAAGCATCTTAGCAAGAAACACATATTTTTTAAAAAATCAATATATTGTCACTAATAAGGCAAAGTGCCCAAGTAAAGCCAAGGTCAGACGCAAGAGAAGGCATAAAATAAATGCACAACTCAGTTATAAAAGACTCAACTAAAAAGGAAAGATGTAAACCTGGAGTGTTGCCCTCAAGGATGATGGAGATGTGCTCTGGTGATTAATGAAGGGGAGAACATTCCAGAGACATGGATCCTCAAGGGAATAAACCCCACTCCTCCTTTTCCTCCCAAGATTGTATCTGGGGATGGTCCTGGGCTGTAGCCAGGCCAATCTCAGGTGCCTTTATGGGACTCAGGCCAACATATGGTCTATCAGGTCAACTAAATCCTGTATTATTTAAGGTTTATAAATATTAATAGCCAAACCACTGCTGAACAGGCAGTCGATACAAGCCGCAGAGAGCACTGACAGAGTCAGCATATGAAAGCTGCGTAGCAGTTGTACTGACACATTCTGCAGTTGCTGCCATTTATGTGGTGGTTTTCAGGGATACCCCTAAATAAAGCTCATTCATCACTTAACGCATCCCTGCAAGTTAGTTACCACAGTAATGACCACCAAAGAAAAATCTAAATAGAATGAAATTCCATAACCCAGCCTAGGGGGTCATGAAGGCATGGAGGGCTGTGAAGAGACCTGGGTCTTGAAGAAAAGTTCACAACTTCCCAGTGTTTCAGAGCTGATCAAGGCTACTCCTACAACCTAGGCTTCCACACTGTTCTTATGCTCAGAAATGGCCCCATTCTGCCTCACCATGGCAAACACCAACAATACATAGAGCAATCACAGATCAAGCAATGTCCCACAGCCATTTCCCCTTTTCCACAAGTAATGCCATTGTCTTTCTGCATCGGTATGGCACTTCTGGGCACATTCAGTGTGGACTTCAATTGCTGTGCTGTGTTTAGGTATCTTAGTGATTTATGAGAATTATGAGAGAGAGATGCTTACCAAAATTTGGGTAGGATGTACTGCCCTATTCCATATCTAACTAATTTCTGGTTTCACATGCATACTGAACCACTGAGGCAATAACATTTACTCCTGCAGGATTCCATGCACTCCAAAGAAATTACAGAACCCCTCTGAAGCAACCCAATTCTGGCTCCATCAATCTATCTGTCAGGCTTTATCTCATCTCATGATCAAAAGGTTCCATAGGTAACTAACAATAACAATGTGGAGACTTGCCTCAGATTCATCATGCACTCTTCCGTCATGGTCTGAAATCAGACTTGAAGATTACAAAAATCTAGCTACTCTTGAATGGCCCAGCCATCACCTCTGTAACCTCTTTCCCCCACCATCCCATAAACAAAGTTTGATCTGACCTCAACCTTTCCTGAGCAGCAGTCTCCATACGTCAGCTAGTCGGGCATAATCAATGCCTCCTTTATCAAGCAAGGGGTATCAGAGCCAATCCAACAGAATAACTCCCCATGATTGGCTTTGGGGAGCTATGGGTGTGATCTTCAAAGAATCCTATGGGTGCAGGCACGTCACTTCCTTGGAAAATCCAAGTCTATATGGTTATGTTCTTCAGTTTGGTTATTTCTGGGACCTTTGGTTTACAATTTTGTCACTTTATGATCTTTTTAGTTATATTGGAAAACGGTGTGTAAATTTTTTTAGGTTTTGTTATGGCCTGTGAAATCAACCAAGAGTCAGGCCTTTAAAAATGATAAATTACAGTCACTTTGTTGTCTTATTCTTTTTTGTACATTTGTATTGTAATTCTTTGGTAAACCTGTGTAACTCCACAGCTTTATTGCTACTCAGTTAATTTCTTCCTTTATAAAAAGTGCACTCATAAACCTACGTCTCTTTCACATTCATTCACTACAGATCAGAAAGCTATAAACATAAACGTCAGCAGATCAAATGCAGCTTGCCAGTTTGTTTTAATGTTTACAAAACAGAAAACATGGAAAGTAGTGAGGGAGCAAAGGCAGGGAATCTGAGGATGTCTTGGGGAAGATGAAGACCAGTCATGGACCTCAGAGGTTTTGTCTGCATTTCACAGTTAAATTGATTGTGCTTAATCCAAGTTATATAGCTCAATGTAAGCTCAACAGGTCTGAGCGCGTTCAAGCTTGGTATTCACACACAGGCTTAGCACGTTTACTGTTTGCAGTGTTGTTGTAGCCATGTTGTCCCAGGATATTATGGAGACAAGTTGGGTGAGGTAGTATCTTTTATTGGACCGATTTCTGTTGGTGGAAGATACAAGCTTTTGAGCTACACAACGCCCTTCTTCAGGTCTGAGGAAGAAAGCAGAGTGTCTGAGCTAAACACAAGTTGGGACAGATTGTTAAGCAGAAGGGGTGGGAAGCAGTCACTTGAAATGAAGTGGGCAAATGCGGGTTGTATAGTTAAGCATAAAGGGTTTGAAGTGAGCCATTAAGGGTGGTAGGCAATGTGGTGTGTAACAAATTGCTGTAATGAGCCATAAGACCAGCCTTGCTGTTAAGCCCATGGCTTTCACTGTCTAGAAATTTAAGTTCCCACGGTCACCTTATGATGGTATTGTGCACATCTCCTTTGAAGACAAGCATTGAAAGATCAGCTATGAAGCGATCGCTTAGTGAAAAGTGTTCGCCCAGAGGTGATATGATGTATTTGTCTTATCATTTTTCTGTGTGAGTTCATTTGAGAGCATAGTGATTGTCTGGTTTCACCCACCTAGTTGTTATTGGGGCATTTTGATTCACTGGATGAGGTACTGGTACCCCATGTTGTGATAAGCATGTGTAGGACCCATGAATCTTGAAAGGTGTGTTGTGGGAGGTACTGATCATCATAACAGTGAAGATATGTCTGGAGGTTTTGCATCTGTTGTTCTAACAGGGTCTGGTCACACTTTAAGTTTGTATGTCTAGGTCTGTGGGGAGTTTGCTCCTGATGGAAGTGGGGGTTATTTGAAGGTTAGAAGAGGGGGGGTTCAGGAAAGATCTCTTTTAAGATGTGATCCCCATCAAATATGGGTGGTAATAGTTTAATGAGACCCTGTATGTGTTCCAGTGTGAAATGGTAGGTGATAACGAAGCATCTGTGGTCAGGGTTGGTTTTTTTTTCCTGTATTGAAGCAGGTTCTTCCAAGGTACTTGGGGAGACTGTTCCATGACACAATCTGCTTCTCTCTGATGGAGTGTGCTTGTTTAGTGAAGGTGGTTTTAAGTGTGTTTAAGTATATATCCCAGACTTTCTCTTGGGAAAAAATTCTGTGGTAGCTGAGGGTGTGGCTGTAGATAACAGATTTTTGTGTGTGTGTGTGGGTGAATATTGGATCTGTGAAGATAAATATGGTGATCGGTGGGTTTCTTGTATATCGTTGTTTGTAGAGTTCCATAGTTTAAGCTAATCATGGTGTTGAGGAAGTTGCTGCTGGTGTGGGAGCATTCTAGAGAGAGTTTGGTGGACAACTAGTAGTTGCTGAAGTTGTGGTAGAAATCTATGAGGGATCTTAGGTCTTCCCTCCAGAGGATGAAAATATCATCAATGTATCTCAGGTATATAGTTGGGTTTGTGGCACATTTTTCCAGAAATTTTCCCTCAAGGTGGCCCATGAAGAGGTTGGCATATTGGGGAGCCATTCTAGAACCCATGGCTGTTTCCATGGTTTGGACAAAGTGATGGTATGGGATATCATCAAACAATTACAACCCATATTTGCTGGGAACCAAATCATGAAAGAAATTTTTCTCACACTCCCTCTTCTGGCCTTTAAACAACCCTCCCAGCCTGAGCACACATTTACTGTCTCTAGAACATTTACTGTCATGTGTCACATTCATACTTGTGGAGCACCCAATTATGTTAGACACAATTGTACCCTAGTGGTCAGTGGATGACGTACATGTCCTCAGCATCCAAACCAGTGAGGCTATGGGTCTTGTCCAGCTCTTGGTATGAGAGCCTGGTTCTTTACCTCAAGCTGTAGAGACTCATGCTCTGGTTGTCCTCAGTTCAGTGCCCAAAGTTGGTCAAGATATCAGCTGTCACGCAGGAGGGGACCTGTCTTGGATCTCAGAACTCCCAGACTTGGAATGATTTCAGAGCCTCCCAGGAGACCTCATCTGTCCACAGGAGGATTGTGGGAGGAAAGGTCAAACTCTCAGGTGTGCAAGAAGAATACACTTTTGACTGTTGGATCACCGAGCAGCTGTGGTATCTTCAGCAATACCTCCCTAGACTCTCAAGCCCAGAACAGTGAGGGATGCCCACTACTTGTGTACAAAGGGATTTATTGCACCAAACATCAGCTTAACTTTCTATGACCAGTGTACCTATGGAGTGCTGCTATCCCCTCATCATGTATATTCTGTATATCCATTTATATCTTTTGCCTACATAACCTTTGGCATACTCTCTGTGCCACCATGTCACTCTCCCTTTGCTCACAAACAGACAGTTGTTTATAAAAAGAAGTAGAAAAGGAAATGGCAAACAAACAAACTAACTCCTTGAAAAATTGCAAAACTGTCATACATATACTGTACCATGTGATGTACACCTCGACCGAAACCAGTGCACCAATATGCAGATTCCCTATATGTTACACATAAACCAGCATGTATGATGGGCCCGAGTCTCCTCTCATACCACTGCAAAGAGAGTGTGTCAGTGGCACTGCTTTATAAAACTGGTGTGAGATCAGAATCAGGCTAAGACTAATTCATATAGTGTCAAATTCTGATACACTTACTCATATTATCTTTCTCCTCAGAGGATCCTATTGATTTCAACAGGACTATTCTAGGATTAAGGTAGTACTCGGTGTAAGTAAGAAGTTCACAATCTGGCCCCTAGAGATTATGGGCCCAGATCTTCAACTGAAGTAAATCAACCTGGCTCCATTGATTTACCCCAGGTGATGATCTGACCCAATCATGCACAGTGAGGGACAATAAATCTTACCATTTACTGTCCCACAGCATTATCCTTTTACCCATATTTGTGGTATTTCCTGCACTTAACACAGGAGCTCCATAATTACCACCATAAATTAAGCTGTTGCAAGTGGAAGTGTCAAGATTTTTATTACTCCCATTGTAGCATATGTAAAACAAAGTTTCATTATGCATATTTTAAATACAACGTGATACAGATCAAAAACATGTGACTTGTCACTGAGTGGCATTTGCATCAAGGATATGAGGCCGTGCTTACAAATCGATGTACAATATCACATACACACATCGATCTGTTACCATATCCCATTGACCATGGAGACAAAATTGATATTTCATCAAACAACTACAGTAATTAATAGATACAAACTCTTCTGTTGTCCATTCAAATCATTAAAGTGGACCAAATTTCCCCCACTTGCATTATGTGAAAACAGGGCAGTGCTTACAAGTAAGACTGTGCAAAATGGTCAAACTAACCCCCAAACTGCAAAATACTCATCTGGTTTTAGATTTTCTTGCCACCTAAGTTCAGCCTAGGTTCGTCAGCAGGTTCTTGGATTCTGAGGGGAGGTCTCAGAGCAAGCCTGGTGCCAGTCTATGATTTTGAATCAAAGTAATGTAAAATTCATGGTTTTACATACGAACAGCCATACTGGGTCAGACCAAAGGTCCAGCTAGCCCAGTATCCTGTCTTCAGACAGTGGCCAATGCCAGGTGCCCAGAGGGAATGATCAGAACAGGTAATCATCAAGTGATCCATCCCCTGTCACCCATTCCCAGCTTCTGGCAAACATCCTGGCTAATAGCCATTGATGGACCTATCCTTCACATGATTCTGATGTGAAAGCAGGTGAGATTTCATCAGTTTTTTATGGGGGAATTTTTGCTCCTGCCTGAAACTCAGACTCATGCAAATCCATCCAAACCAAAAGTTAGCCCCAGTGAAACACAGTGATACTTAGAACCAGAGATCAGTCCCAAATATGGAGTTCAGAGATTAATCGGAACTGCTCCAGAGTGCTATGTTGCTCATATTCCTTGTTCACGTTCTAGCCCCCCACAGAACAGCCAAACAGCTGAGTCTGGATCTGGAATCCAACTTCTCCAGAGTTCACTTGTGTTTGAAAGTCATTTTCCAATTCAGGTCCATCTAACAGCATAGCATATTTAAACCTGAGCCTGTGTGGTTCCCTACACCATTTATCTTTGATACAATTTTACTTGGATTTATTATTATTTATGCATATTTAATAGGGAAAAATAGATTCAGACTATCAACCAATACTCTAGAATATTTAGAGCAACTAATCAGTTTACCGAGTTCATGAAGAAGTGCAGATACCATGATCAAGAAAGGCATGTCTATTAGGAAAGCAGTTAAGTAGGTGCTCAATTTTAAGCACATGTTTAAGTCCCATTGACTTCAACACAATTCAGTCCCTGAATAGGAAATTTAAGCACATGCTTAAAATTAAGGGTAAATTTTTCAGATGTCCTTAATTAGTAATGAAAATGGGGCTTAGGCTCCTAAGTTATTTTAAGGGTTTGTCTACATTAGTTAGTTCACAGCAAGATGGGGTGCGAATCTACCCCACACTAGCCTGCCGCAGATCAACTGTCGTTCCTCAACAGTTTGTCAATGTACTTTGATCTAGTCTTCTTTGAAACGGGACTTGATCAAACACATTAACAAACTATTAATGCGCGTCACCAGGATCCACACAGATGGTTACAGCGCGGCAGGCTAGTGTAGGGTAGATTCACATCTCAGCTTGCTGTGAATTAATTGTTCATGTAGACAAGCCCTTAGGATCAGTGTTTAAAAGCTTAGTTCACATTGAAATCAACAGAAGTTGGGTGCCCAAATACCTTTGAAAATCTGGTGTTTAGGAGCCTAAGGGCTGGTCTACACTGGGAACTTACATTGGCATAGTTATGTCGCTCAGGGGTGTGAAAAATCCACACCCTGAACGATGTAGTTAAACTGATCTAACCACTAGCGAAGACAGTGCTAGGTCAGCAGAAGAATTCTTTTGTCAACCTAGCTACCACCTCTCGAGGAGGTGGATTATTGATGCTGACAGGAGAACCCCTCCTATCAGCATAGGTAGCATCTGCACTGAAGCACTACAGCTGTGCTGATGTAGTGTTGCAAGTGTGGACAACCATCAGACTTATTGAAAGTTGTTAGGTGCCCAAAGCCTTTGGAAAATTCCACTAGGTGCCTATCTGCATCTTGGGGCACCTAAATACCTTTGAAAATCTGTCCCGGACTTGGATTTCACATACAGCAATGTAAATTGGGAGTAATTCTATAGCAGTCAATGGATCAAATTTCAACAAACCTTGGTGTCAACAGATGAAACTCCTTTAAAGTAAATGGAGTTACGCAAATGTAAAACCTGCTTTGAGTAAAGAACAGGTCCCATTTGCTTTGTGAGATTAGAATCAGGCTGTAACAGTCTTTAGCATTTATGCAGCACTTCCCATGTTCAAAGTGTTTTATGAGCATTAATTAACCCTTGCAATATTGCTGTGAACACGGTTAGCAGAGTTAAAAAAAATGTGAACAGTTATTTGCCAATAATTTATTTGCCAATTGACACAGAAACTTAACTGAATACATTAGTCCACTGACATTAGTCAATGAACTAATAGAATTGCTCTAATAATGGAAGGGAAAATATTTACTGAATAATTTAAGGAACGAAAACTGCATTGAAAGTATTTTTAGTCAATATTTTTCAACTCTCTTTAAAGATAAATAGTGTTATCTCCATATCATAGATGGGGAAGTTGAGGGAGAAAGGTGAGGAAGGTGAGGTCATATAACTTGCTCTAGGCTACAGAGTGAATCGGTGGCAGAGCTAGGTTTATACTATTAATATTATGGTAGCGGCTAAAGGCCCTAACTAAGATGAGGGCCCCACTGCGCTAAGCTTTGTACAAACAGAGAGCAAGATACAGTCTCTGCCCTGAGTTTACCATCTAAATAGACAAGACACAAGGGATTTTGCTATTACTTCTACAAGGAGGTACTTGGATACTATTGTGATTGGTATTAGTATATAACCCTAAGATATATAGATGGGGAAACAGGAAAATTGACTTGCTCCTAGACACACAGTAGGTTGTTGCAGATTGGGGTATAGAACTTGGGGCCTCCCGACAGGCCAGTGCCCTGTGCATTAGACCCAACTGTCTCAAGAAAACTCAGGACATACAACTGTGTACTCATTCTTCTAGATCATGTTGCATCTAGCTAATACCATGATCCTACATATTTCAGATCCTCCATTTCACTAGATTGCAACAACCCACCTGACTTCTCAAGCACAAAACAATAAAAGTGTAATTCCTGCTTTATTAAATTCCCTTTCCATAAGTATCTACATGTGTAATGTGCAGCTGAATGATCAAACTTTATTTGAATTACTTTAACTCCCCTGCAACCTTTAGGTGAGACCCTTGCCCCAAATACGTCATTTGGTTCATTGTTTAAAGATTCAGAACTCAGACAGAAATTACAGCAGAACATTCTGCCTATGTCGCCATTATTAAAAGCAAATGACAGAGACTGTCTCAAAAGCTGGAGCTTTCATTATTAAAAAAATTAATTATTAATATCTTCAATGTACGCTAAATTTATCATGCAACATAGGACTTTGGCGCCCCTCAAATATGTATGTTTGTGAAGGCAAAATTCCATGAAACATACATTTCTTCCTAAATATTTGCAAAAGACAGAAGGGTTAATATGATGGAGCAGGGGTGAAATCCTTAGCTGGGGTAAATTGAAGTTTCATTGACTTCAGTGAAGCGATGCCGATTTGCACCAGCTGAGGATATGACCCCAGATATTTAATGATTTTAGGGGTACAATTCATGCTTAATTTACATTTGCAACCAAACATGAAAATTAGGCACTTGTGCATGTAAATGCTTAATTTGTGCATGCAATCATGGTAATTGCAAGCACAAAAAGCCATACAAATTCATGCACAGTTGCATGCCAGATTTCTTTCAACATCTGAGGTGAAACACTGGCCCTACTGAAGCCAATGGCAAAACTTCCATTGACTTCAATGGAAGATTTCATCCTGGTGTCTTTATTAGCCACAGGAATACAGATTTATCCTAGATTATTAGACCATTAAGTCAATGTTAGGTTTTTGGCAGTGCCCGTCAGGGAAAAGAATCTAGAGTACACTAAGATATGTATTCTTGCTGAATTTGAGGGGGTATTTCTTTCTGACCCCTGTGAAGATGAAGATTGAGATTTGATTGCTCCATTTTAAATGCTGTTTCGAGACGAGCTGAGCCACCAGGCTTGGCTCTAAATCCACATCCAAATCCAAACTCCCCAAAGTTTGGGGGTGAGCAGATTCAAGGTTTTGATTCGAGCCCATCTCCACAAACATTATTGATCACAACATTTTGCAGCCGTAGAAATTATCCACCCTTTTTATGCAGTTCTGTAACAGCCTATGAATATTACTACCTGAGCACCTGCTATGGAAGAACTATTTCCTTTTATTGGTTATTAGTTTAGTTACCGCTGATTTAATCAAGCGACCTCCTAATTCTCATTTTATGGGGCAATGGGGAAGTATCAAGAGGAGGAAGCGAATAGCTTTCACCACACTTCAAAATCAGACACTAACATCAAGAACCAACCCCTAAAACACTTGATTAAATGGGAACTGTTCTGGCATAGCATGAAAACTGAAAGACCAAGCTGCAGCCAGAGAAATCATTAGCTAGCTTCCCTTTGGGATATGATAATTGCTCAACTGTTTGACAGCCTCTCCTGACACTGAGCACTCCAAAAGAGAATGACGGTAATTTGAAAACATTAAAGACCAAAAGAAAGTCTTTGGACAAATGAGTTAAGTCTGTTCAAATGCTCGAAGCTCATTTATTTTCATGCTCCTTTTTTTCTTACTTACCCTTGTTTTCCTTTATGGTTTTTGTCCTTGGCAACCTCGACTAATGTAAACCAGTCTTGGTGAATTTCTGCCAGTCAGAGTTTATTGCCAATGAGTTTTAGTCCATGAAAACAGATTGCCTGAAAGCTACATTGTGCCATCTCGCCCACAGCCAGTAGGACAAATATTTAGTCATTTAGGAGTAGATTTTTCAAAGGCACAAATGGAAATTAGGCACCTGATTCCCACTGATTTTGGATGGGAGTTGGAAATCAAACCGCCCTTTCAAAATCTCACCCTTCAAAATGATTCTTTAAAATATAAATTAAATGTTTGTGAAAAGTGCCACACTACCATCTCTGGAGTCTAAAGTCTTTCATCTACCCCCACAATGGTAAAGCGTGGACAGCAACAGTGCAAGCTCTTTCACCCCAGCTCCTGAAAGTACCTTGTAGAGAGATTCTGCCTTTGAGATGAGACTTCAAACAAAGATACTGACTGCATTTCGGTCATTAAATAGGCCTTTGACATTTTCACAGGGGCCGGGGTGTTAACCCCTACCATGCCAGTCAAATTTCAATTCAAGTAAATATATTATGTCAACCTCAGATCTTCCCTGTATATGGTATTCTTTTCCACTTGTCTGAAAGATCGCTGAATGTTTGGTGTGCAATGTCAAACAGCAGCCCTGTTCCACACCAGAAGGGGCTGCATTTCAGTTGTCATGGAGGTGAACTTCAGGTATAGTCCGCAAATCAGAATGTAAAGCACTTTGAGAGGGAAGTCGCTATAAAAGGCTTTAATTCAGCAAAGCACTGAAGCACGGGCTTAAATTAATGGGACTACACACATGCTTAAAGTGAAGCAAACACTTAAGTGACTTGCTGTATCAGAGCCTAAAGGTGAGATCCTCATCTAAATCTCTACTCCTATTCCTCCCATCTTCTCTCTCCCTACACTTTTCCCCATCCTTCTGCCTTAATATTCCCTTCATCTGCTCCCATTCAAAGCTTAAACCTGATGCTTCAACCCCAGCACCACTCCTAAATGGCCTACAAATTGGGAACATTTTATAATCTTGCTATGGAAGAGTTTTAGATTTCTGCTGTCCCTACTAGTCCTGAAACCGCATGAATTCCTAAGACTGTGACTGACTGCCCCTTTAAGAAAGACAAATGCAAAGTAATGCTTCAAGGGAATTACAGTGCATCTCGTTAGCAGAAAGTAGGCGTAAAAAGGCAGATCCCACTAAATCACTTCATCTAGAGAATGCGGCTAACTCTAATCATAAGAGAGCTTCCCTGGGAATACACTGCTATGCATTGCATTTTTACTAAACCAATGGATTTTCTGTGGATGGTAAGTTCTTATCCTACAACTGAAAAAAGAGATTCAAAAATACATTTGTGATATCAGAGATATTTGTTTTAATTAGAGCTGTGTGAATAACTGGTTTTTTGGTTTACTGACAGTTCTGAAAAAAAATTCATTTCAGGTCAAACCAAACATTTCATTTTGATTTTGAGCTTCTTTTAAAATGTTTTTTTTAAAGACACTGAAAGAAATTTCAAAAGAAAAAGTCATTTTGAAGCAAAAAATCAAAACATCTTGTTTTGAAAACGCCAGAACAAAACCTTTTAATTTTTTTCAGATTTTTGACCAGCATGGAGAATACCAACTTACATGTAAAGGTCAGGAAGGATTTTTTTCCCTCTCAAGTACAGCATTGCACAAATGCCCTGATGCATTGTGGGGGTTTTCAACTTCCTCCAAAGCATCAAGCACGGACCAACAATCTGATGCACCATGACAAATCCTATATTCCTAAACATGGTCTACCATGTCAGAACATGAACCAGATGGTCAACTGTAAAAAGGGAGACAGATCAGGATTATTGATTCTAAAAATTTAGTCATTTTGGTTAATAAATGGACATAGACAAATTTCATTAGACATGCACCAGATTTGGTCACCCAGTCAGTATTACCCATATTAATAACAACTACTCTAAATGTATTGGTGCTCCAGTCCATCCCATAGCTCCTGAACTGCTGAATAATGATGCACCAAAACCAGATTTTACAATAAACATTAAATCCCCGAAGAAAACCAAAGCTCAAAAACTGAACAAACACCACAAAGCCACCAGGATACACAGCCACCAGGATCAGATCTCAAGGTGGAAAAAAAGAAGCCTGTAAACTTGAAGGATGTTATGACTGAATGTATCAAGCAAGAAAGAAATCCACCAACTCTTGGTGCAAGACCCTTCTCCTTTGCACCTCTGGCCAATTAGCGCTGCCTCCCTGAATCTCTCAGTCTTGTCAACTCTTTTACCTGTATCAAAAAAAAACAGGTGTTTTTTTTTCTCCGCAATCGAAATATTTAACACGGCAAAGCATTTTTGGATACAACTCATCACAAAAAGCTGCATTGTACTCAGCAACTCACCTACAATGGAACATGTTTATGCTCTTTATCTGGTTTGTTCATTGTTTACAAGAGGACCTTATCTTTAAGCAGCTTCACCTGAGTGGCTCTATAGTCTATGATGACTTTGAAGGCTATTTTAAGCTTGGCTAACTAACAGAGCCATGGCATTGGAATGATGGGCATTTAGCAAAACACCTCTGGGTCCATTTTTTTCCTAATTGTTCATCTGAGCAGAGTGGTTTATTTGGGGAATTCCTGGAGAGAGAGAGAGACAGAGAAAGGGGAAGGTCTTGAATCCGCTGGCAAAGGTAAATAGATTGTCGTCCTTTATTTACGGAATGGAAAGGAAAACCAGAGACAACTCTACAGAAAAGAATGCATCCCTTGGCTAGAATGTTATTGAAGACACAGAGCTAGATTGTCCAATCTTCCCTCACCTGAGATGAGCATTTACAGAAATAGTCAATGAGGCCCAGAGTGTAAGGACTCAGTAACCCGGCTTTTCCTGGCTCCCGCCTTCTTCACAAAGGGCCCGATCCTGATCCCACATCCACCAGCAAGAGTCAGGTTAACTCCATGGAAGTCAGCTGAGTTACACTGGTGTAAAACTTGCACAAATGAGAAGAGTCAGGCTGAAAGCTTCCCAATATGTTCAGTTTTATTATAATTCATCAGTTATTAACTAAGATTGGGGCCTCACTAGGGGCTGTGCAAATACATCATAAGAGACAATCTCTGCCCCAAAGCGCTTATGCCAAGATTTTCAGAAGCGTCAAGAGATTTTGGGTGCCCAACTTGAGACAGCTTTCAAGGGGCCTGGTTTCCCAAAGCTATACTCAGGCCATTCTGAAAAATCAGGCCCTTAAAGGTACCTCAAGCTGGGCACCCAAAATCATTTGTTATTTTTTAAAATCTTGGCCTCACAGCCTGAGTAGGCAATGCAGACAAAGGAAGTATTATTAGCCTCTTTTATGGATGAGGAATTTAGGCAGAGAGACATTAAATGGTCTGCCCAAAGTCATAGCTGGAATCTATAGCACAGTCAGAAATAAAACTCCACTCTCCTGAGTCCTACTGCAGTGATTTAGCTACTAGACCACACCCCCTGGGAATATATGTGCCTAGGAAAGACTATGATCGAATAGAGGAGGAAGACAAGGTTGTCACGGTTCTGAAATGCCAAGCTTGACCTGGCAGACTGAGAAGTATTAAACTAAAAGACCACCTCCTAACCCTACAATTCAGAAGGAAAAAAAGAAATGGAAAAAAATCAGACCAGTCTGCGTTGCTTCATAAAACCCATTAGCTCTGGGTGTTTTTTAGCTAAGGTTAAACTTGAACCAATGCCTTCATGCTCTGCTTATTGAATAAATCTAATCTCATTAAACCACATTATGACCTTTTGTTTTATAAAATCTATGTGCTTCCCAGAGCTTCCGGAGAATTAACTCATGAACTCACCACCAAATCTCTCCCTCTATCAGCTCTGCAGTGGAAACTCTTCCAGCACTTGGGTTAGAATACTAATACCTTACGATTACATAGCACCCGATGACCAGAAGGATCTGGAAGGGTTTTACAGCTATTGCCTGTATCCAGCTGGCTGCTGCCTGGCTGTCTGAGTCATTACAGGAAAGCTCATGCAGGGGAAGGACAAGACCCCAGTGTAATGCCTAAATTAGGGAGACATTGTAGCAGCAAGGGGGATCCAGAAGGAGATATGCAGGGCCGGCGCTTCCATTTAGGCGACCGCGCCAGGATTTGGGGGGGCGGCAATTCGGCGGCGAGGGGTCCTTCCGCGCTCCAGGTCTTCAGCGGCAATTCTGCAGCAGGTCCTTCGCTCGCTCCAGGACCCACCGCCGAAGTGCCCCAAAGACCGGGAGTGGGGAAGGACCCCCCCGCAGCAGAATTGCCGACGACGACTGGGAGCGCGGAAGGACCCCCATCTAGGGCGCTGCTCCTGGAGATATGGTTAGATGCCATGCTAGCTAGCAAGCATGCTTTATACATACAGGGCCACTTTACCCACCAGTGAAATGTGGCCACCTCTGGGGCAGAACGGAGCAGCTGTTTTAATGGCGCACAGCAACGCTGCACAAAAGTGAAGAAGTTGGTGGCTGTGATCCTGCCTTGGCTTACACCAATATAAATCAAGAGTAACTCAGGGTTACGTTTGTTTAAAGCCAACATGAGAGCAGGATCAGGCCCACTGTAGCTAACTGAAATTGCAGTTTATTAATATGGTAACACAAAGGGGCTCCAGCAATGGATCAGGGTCCCAGTGTGCAAGGCGCTGTCCAGACATATACATTTCAAGTGTAGAGAATACAAAGCTTGCTACAAGCCTAAATATATTTCTATAGTTAATAAGTAGCTACCCCTGAAATGTATGTGTTTGGCACCTGCTTGGAGCACTGGGTTAGACAGGGTCTACACAAGGGGTTTGCACTGATACAGCTATGGACTCCAACATAGACAAGGCCTTGCTCTGAGCAGGTTTAATTGATGTGGGGTTTAAACACACCAGAGGCCATGGAAGCTTTTTCTATACTGAGCATCTCAGAACAGCAAACACCACAGCAGTATCTAGCAGTGCTGGGTAATTGTGAGAAAAAAATTCCCTTTGCAGAGAGTGTGCATTGGTTGTCCAAATCTGACCACGAAACCCTAAGCAAGAAATCACTTTATTCTTCAGGAGCATCAATATTAAAATTGAAGTGGGAAAGGCAACTGATTGAATCGATTCCCCCTGCATGATCTCTGGCTCTAATTGCGAACAGCCAGCCTGGAATCTGCAAAGCATTTAAGCATGTGAATAGTGAAAACCATGGGACTACTTAGCTACTAAAAGTTAAGCACGTGCTTAAGCGCTTTGCTCAATCAGGGCTACCGTGCTCAGCATCTTGCTGGACAGAGCCCCAGAACACAATGGAGATCTTCCCCGGTCCATTCAATTCTGTAGCGTACTTAGCTTCCCATCTGGGTAGCTTTTATCCAAAGGCTTGCGGGGGGTGGAGGGGGGAAGCCACCTGCTAATTGCTCACCATTTTCTTTTCCTAACAGAAACAGACAAGTTAGTATTAAAGTGCGACATGTGCACCAGCTGCTCTGTAATTTTTCTATTTGCTTTGCTAATGTGTGTAAATGTAACACTCTGGCATAGGATCTGATACTGCAAGCTCCACACATATTAGTAGTCCCACTGAAGTCAATGGGAATATTTGTGTAAGGATTGTTTAGGTAATAATCTGTAGGGTTGGGCCCAGAGTCATTTTCTCACTTAAGCTCAGATCTCTTTCCCCTTCTACCCCACACCCCAAAATCTGATTATAAAGGGAAGGAGCATTGTCTTGGGGCAGCAGTAGGGAAGTGAGCATCAGGACTCCTGGGTTCTACTCCTGACTCTGCCACTGATACACTTTGGGACCTTTGGCAAGTCACTTCACCTGTTTGTGCCCATCTGTAAAATGAGGATGATACTACCCTATCTCTAAGGGGTTGATTGTAAGGATTAATTCATTCATGACTGTAAAATGCCTTGAGATACTGGGATTAAAGGTCCATGAAATATTCAATTATGAAATGAAGTGACCTGAAGGCTCATTGAATTATATATAATTAAGCAATTATCTTCTTGAAAACTGGCTCTGAGGACTGTTAATGTTACAGTAAACGGTTATATTCTCAAACTCGGTATACGAGGTGTATGTATCATCCTTAGACGGATGAAAGGCAGTCAGTTCTGAGGAGCAATGAATTTAAATCACATCCCTCATCAGAGGAGCTCTCGACTCGGAGGGGGATTGAGCTGGTGAGCCAACAGTGCATTGGAGCCTTAGAGCTCCACCTAGGCACAGCAAAATTGACACTACAAGAAGAGCACCTACCCCCATGGCAAATCCAGAATGATGTCTTACCAGCACCTCGGGCTGTGTAGGGAAATCAAGCCTCTTGGTCTCACAGCATAGATGCTCACAGAGAGAACAAGTCACAGACTCCTGGGGTCTATTACATTGCAAGGGAAGTGTTACCATTCACATTGGAGAGAAAAGGTTACAGTAATAGACCGTCACTCCGGAGATCTAAGTTCAGTTCCTGACTCAGCGACAGGCTTCCTGTGTGCCCTAATACACGTGATTTAATTTCTCTGGGTCTCAGTTCTCCATCTGTAAAATGGGGAAAACAATACTCCCACTCCCACCCTTTGTCTGTCTTCTCTATTTAGATTGTAAGCTTTTCAGTGCAGGGACCGTGTGCGTACAGCACCTAGCACAATGATATCCTGATCTTGGCTGGGGCCTCTAGGCGCTACCATAATAATCAAAACCCAGTGCCAGGAACCCAAACCCCCATGTTCTTATCCCTGCTCTGACAATGGTTCCCTTTGACCGTGGGGGAATCACTTTCCGTCTGCGTGACTCGGTTTCTTCATTTATTAAATGGGGATAGTAATACTGAAATAGATAGATTAAATAGATTCACCCCTGGTTTATGGTGTCTTTCAGCAGCATAAGGCAAAGGTCCACGGTGGCAGAAAATCCAGCAGGGGTGTTTTTCTACTGCTACGGATAAGCCAAAGCCAGCTCTCCAGGCCTGATCCTGTGAGGTGCTGATCGCCCTCGATTCCCACTGATCTTGGGGGATTGATGCTGTGAACAGCAAGCTCCCAAAAATGCATGACCCCTTTTCCTCCCCAGCATTGGTTTGTATTGAAAACTGGCCCTGATTTGCCTCCTCTGCGCAACGTACATGTGCGGTGCTGCTGTAACAGAGAGACCAATGCAAGCACACGCACGGAGATGTCCCAGCTGGAACACACAGGTCTCTGGCGGGTTAAAAAGAAAGCAATCCTCAAGCATGTTTGAAGCAGCAGGGTGTCAGCTGGAGCCTGCACTGAGGCTGTTCCTATTGCCATTCATAACTAAATCAGGAGGTAGCAAGTTGCTATAGTAATGGCAACAGAATGTAGCATGGCTGCTCCTCAGAGGGCATGAAACACTGCCTTCTTAAAGAAACCCTGGGGCCGGGTTCTCCTCATTCCTAGGGGCTGTCTACCCGCACTTCTGCGCTGATTTAGTTAAACCACTGAAAATCCCTGTGTAGAAGTTCTTATTCTGGTTCAAGAGGGGCTTATTGCAGTTTAGCTTAACTAGGGTGACAAGATGTCCCGATTTTTGGGTCTTTTTCTTATCTAGGCTCCTATTACCCCCCACCTCCTGTCCCTTTCTTTCACATTAGCTGTCAGGTCACCCTAAGCTTAACTGACTTAAACTGACATGAGCCTGGTTTAAGCCCAGGTAAGTGCCCACAACAGGACAGGGCTTATGGGTGGGCGATGTGGGCGACTGCCCAGGGCGCTATGGTCAGGGGAGCGCTGTGGTCAGGAGTCAAGGAGCGGCGTGGGCCTGGGGTGTGAGGCCATGGAAGGGAGCTCAGGGCAATGGGGTGGAGGGGAGGCAGCAGTGGCCAGGGAGGAAGGGTGGGGAGCCCAGGGAGGCAGTGGGGGCCAGGGGCACCAATATACAAGTTTGTCCAGGGCACCATTTTCCCTAATGCCGGCCCTGAAGTATCTGGCACTGGTTTAAACTAAATCAGTTTACAAATCACATCTTAAGTTAAACCGGTGCAACTCTGCATATAGACAAGCCCTGATATTGGTGAAAATCAGGAATGACCCCAGTGACATCAGTGGAGTTAAACTGGTGTAAGGGGAGATCAAAACTAAACCTGGTCTCCTTTACTATTCCCAGAAGTTGTTTCTGGTTTCTATTAGTAAAAGGCTTGATGCTGAGCGGTACCGAGCACACTCATAGTCCTGTTGACAAGTGCCCTGTGAGGTGTTACTCAACACAAATGCTCCGTGTCAAAATCTGACCCTTCCAAAAGAAATGTTCTTTTACTGTGGAGAAATAGGCACTTGGGCTGCAATTCCAGAACTGACCCCTCTGCACTGGAGGAGCTATACCTAAAGATTTAAGTAGTGCATGGCCATGGTGCAGGATCACCCTCAACTAGCACTTAAGGGAGAAACCAGACAAATCCATTGAATCCAATGGAGCCCCAGGCTATTAATATCAATACAAATGAGAGCTAGGTTGGGCTGAGTGAGGGAGAAGAGACAATGCTGTTGCCTATGCAGCATTTGCTCTGAGCTATACCCTAAGCCTTCAGTCTCCAGCACCTTCCCCGAACACAAAGTTCATCCTGATTCCTGCAGTGGTGTCCTGGGAGGCCTTCTTACAGAAGAGTCCTGTAGAATTTCATAGGGATAAAACCAATTGGGTTCTCTGGAAATTTAATAGGATCCTACAGAAATGACTACACACTAGAGAACCCCTTTGTACTGAATTCTGTCAATATCCCACAGGGTTTAATAGATCATTGCATCCCTGTTGTAAGATTCAGGGGGCCGGTTTAAAAACACCATCAAAAAGACGGTTGGCATTAAATTCTATTGGTCCAATTCTCAATTGTGATTGGCCTCAATGCTCCTCTCCAGCAGTACAAAGGGGTCAAAAAGCCACTGGAGATGCACCTCAAGGATTACCCCAGTGCAATGGGCCTCACTGCCCACTATAAAGCCAGCACAAGACTTCTTCCCCACTCAGTATAAGGGTAATGTCGGGGATGGGCTGGGACGATCAGAGGAAGCGGCCATTTGAGGGGGACAAGGGGGAAGGTAGCCAGGGCACTGTGCTAAGAGTGCATGGGGAGCGGAGTGTAAATTGTAGCAGCCCTAAGGCTGGTCTAATTTACACCATGGGCACGGCAGAACCCCAACCTTCTCCAGAATACGGGGAGCACAAGGTGGTTTATAAAACCCCCTTCCCATTGTTCCTATGCCAAGCAGAGCAACCCAGAATCAGAGCCTTTAGGAGTTTTCCATACGGCAAAGGCCTGGGGCTAGATTCTGCTTGCCATTACAACAACGTAAATCTGGAGTAACTCCAGTGGATTCACACGAGAGCAGCACGTGGTCCCTTTTACTCGTACATGGGCACTCTGGGTTGCTAAATCTTTATTTTCATCACTCAAAAAGTCGAGGAGCTGCAGCAGCCTGCTTAGCCATTTGCTGGGCATCGTCAAACCACCATTTAACACTGGTCCCCCAGGGCAGTGCCTGCTTTAATTTACTCAGCTGGGTGGCAGTCAGTTCCTATAGGCCAGGCTGATGCCTTCGCTTGCCTCATAGATCTTACCTTGTCTTCTCCAATTTTTAATGCTGACCAGTTCACTGCACAAAATGGGGATCTGTAACAAGCAATTATTTCAAAGGAGGCCCTGTTGCCATGGTTACCAATCATCAAGCTCAGGCCTTTGCAGGCTCTGTCGAGATCAGCCTTCCTCTCGGTTATGTCCTGTTCTTTATATTACTGAAAGATTTTTGCTCTCAGGCAGCCGGCCAGATAGAAAGTTGGGCTAAGAATGAGTAAATGCCTCAGGATGTGGGTCATTCCTGGAGGTCCCGTATAAATCACAAGGCTGGCGAGAAATAAGGAAAACAACAGATGTGCCATTTT
The DNA here is from genome assembly GCF_013100865.1 of Trachemys scripta elegans. NCBI lineage: Eukaryota > Metazoa > Chordata > Testudines > Emydidae > Trachemys > Trachemys scripta. The sequence continues at coordinate 149,147,019 of NC_048299.1, forward strand.
TAGCTTGTCCGTGAAGATTACGCAAGTATTTATGACAAGAAAATATTTCTCTCTGTTATTATTATGTGCATTACCGCAGCATCAGAAAGCCACAACTGAGACCAGGGCCTCATTCTGCTAGGTGTTGTACAAACACATTGCGTAAGGCAGCTCCTGCTCCATAGACCTCAGAATCTAAGGAGATAAGACTGATAAAGGGTGGACAGGAGGAACTGAGGTTCTGAGAAATTAAGGCCAGATTTTCCAAAGAGCCCAACATATTTAGTGCACATTGGGTGCTGACTGCTTCAGAAAACTTGGCCCTTATATAAAGTGTCTAAATAGGAGCAGAGCTCTTTTGCATCCCAGGCCTTAATTGTGGGCGCTGAGCACTTGAAAGCCTGACTCTGAGTTCTTTTAAAAACCTGGCCACGTGGGGCTTTTCCGAATTGCAGAGCCCGCAATTGAACCAGATCTCCTGAGTCCCAGTCCAGTGCCTTAACCATAAGACCATCTGCTCTCTCTTCCCTCCCTATCCCCTTTTGTCGATCTCCCTGTTTATAACCAGGTAATCTCCAGGAGGCCCTGCCTCAGAGCTGTATATTACTTTGTGCTTGATAGTTGCTGCAGTTTAATTTCACACGTGTCAGTGAGGAGGGGGGCAAGCCTAGATCTAGGTACCCTGAAGTCCCATTCAAGAAGGTTGTAACAGGATTGACACACCGCTGGTGCACCTCCTTGCATCTAGGTCTGGGAATGTAGCTCCCTTGCTGCTTGTTGCTCACTCTGCAATGGTCTTTCTTCTGGGAACTGGGTCCTTAGTCCACCTCGTCTGGGGTTACAAAGTCCAACAGAAGAACTCCAGGCAGTGTTCAGCCCCAGCCCCCCCCCCCCCCCCCACTCAGGACTCTGTCCCGTTACCAGTGGCTGGCAGGTGAACCCAGATCCATCACTATTCCAGGTTTCAGTCCAAGGACCCTATAACCACAGGCCAGGTCCTCAGTCCCCATCCCTTTGCCATTTCCCTGGGCTCCTTCCTACCAAACCTCTCTATTTTCTCTTCCTGGGTTCTAGATTTATTACAGGATACTCTACTTCCCACGGCTACGTCACCCCCTTTAGCTCCTCAAAATATACAAAGTAAATATCCTTAAACCAAACTCTAGTAAGCTGTCAAGCAGCACTTTTCTTCACCTATCTGTATATTTCGATTACTGATAGAAATATATTTTTGTCAGTTTGTGTGTACAGTGAAATCGACCTTTACCGATAAAAATCTGTTGCTTCCAAGACTATATGGGCTGAAACTGGGTAATTTCATTTCTGGAGCTATTGATCCAGATCTTCAACTGGTGTAAATCAGTGTAGCTCCATTGGCCCTGCATCCTTAGTGATGCTTATGGTGCTTTTATAAAGTTGGGGAAGGGATGGAATCAAACTCTCAGGAGTAGAGCGATTTAAGGTGAAACAAATGAGACATCATCTAACTTCCATTCCCCACCTACCTTGAAGAAAAAATACTTTTGTCTCTTTTCCATCCTTCTCCATTGATGTCCCACAGTTGTAGACTTTACCGGATCTTCCATGTAGAAATGACCTATTCTATGTTCAGGAGTGCCAGAAAAGAAGAAGAAAAAGAGAACAGGATTTTTAATTGTACCATAATCTATTGAACTGGGTTTCTTGCAAACCCTGCATTTCAGGGACCATGCAGACCAGAACCAGGAAAATCCAACCCAATATGGACACTTAAAAAACACATCAGAATAAAGATAATCTGCAAAGTCCATAAAGCATATAGATCACTAGGAAGCTGACCAATCTGTAGTTTAAAGTAAGGTAAATTCAACTATTCGTCATTCCCAGTTGGCTGAAAGGACGAAACAGCCAATTTTCAAATGCTCTCACGTGGGACCACTTTTGAAAAACTGGTCCTTAATTTCTCTGAGAGAAAGCATCCAAGACCTACAAAGAAAGGTGAGTTCTCACCAGAAGATAGCCTGAGTGCAAATCCGAGTGAAGACAAGCCAATTTGAGTTTTAACTAGAGTTAGCAGGCTGAGTTAGGATATGTCTTCTCTGCAAAGTTAAACTGGGCTCTTACTTAGGTGTTGCTCCAACCCAGCTCCTCTGATCTGAATATAGTGGAGCTTTCAGTCCAGTCTAGCTGGCCCACACTGGGACTATAGGCTAAAACCCAGTTGCTGCTTTCACTCAGGTTGATAACCCGCCCACTTTGCAGTGAGGACACAGGTTAAATCCCACAAGTGCTAATAGTCCTCCAATGCCTTCCCACAGTTCCCCCCATGTGACCAGAAGGACAGACAACTTCTTACACAATACACTGGGAAAGAATTTTAGAGCAGCTCAGCTCAGTTCTCTGCACCACAAAGAACTATGCAATATTCCCCCTAGAAGCCCTAGAGAGAGAGACCGGAGACTGCAGTGCCAGTGAGGCCACAGTTCCGTGCTAAGCTAACCCAGGTGCTCAGAACTGGATGTAGATCACACGACTTAGCTTTGCAGTGAAGACGTACCCTTAAAGACTACAGGGCACCCTGGTGTTTTAACTTGCTCTGCTAACTCATGTTAAAATTACTCCTGCTTCATCTTCACTAGAATTTGAACTCAAGTTAAGAACACATCTTTTTTGTAGTGAAAACAAGTGACTTTGGAGACTAAATCCCACTGACTAAATCCCTACCTTCTCTGGCTTTGTTCTTCAGCTGTCAAACGAGGATAAGATCTTCCTTGTACCCACCCTTTATTTGTCTTGTCCATTTAAAATGCAACCTCCTCAGGACAGGCACTCTCTCACTCTCTGTGTGCCCAGCACTCAGGCCAATGGGGCCCTGATCTCAGTTGGGGCAGCTAGGTACTATTGTAATACAAATAATAATAGCTAAGACAGTCTAGTAGGGAGCAACATTTCCTGCAGTGCTGCACGTTGAGACTTTCGAGCAGGGTGACTTGGGCCATTCGAGGTAGGGGGTTTTGTTTGCATCCCTTCTGATGCAATTCATTTTCGCTTGTCCCTGGCTGCCCTGGTTAATGAGTTTTTAGTGCACTGACCCCTACTTAATACACTGGTTAATAAAATGAGAATAATTAATCAATTATCAGAGAGGGGCTGGCTCGCTATCATTCTCACGTACTGATCATCGTCACCACCCCGAAGCATCCCTTTTTGGATGATCAGTCCGTTAGCACAATGAGGGACCTTCCTGCTCCACAGCCTTTGCAGCCTGGATGGTACAACATGGTCACAGGCCAGGCTTTGTCCCTTTTGTGCTAACAAGTGCTTGGCTCACTTCCAATGACTATGTTTCCTGTTGGAAAATACTCCCCCCTCCCCACCCCCATTCTGCATCCATGTTAAATGACCACTGCTGTTAACAGGCAATCCTTTGTGAAGCATGCGTTATGTTTTTGTTCCTCAATAAAGGCTAATTCTGTGTTACCAAAGGAGCTTATGAATCCCTGAAACTGTGCAGTTTATATACATCTTAATTCTCATGCTGCAGCTGGCTTGATATTAATATTTTAATTGCAAACTACTATATGAATTTCAGTAGCATCTAGATGCTGCCACTGGTCCCATTGTACTAGCTCTTGTACAACACAGAGTATGAGAATCCTTGCCCCAGAGAGCTCATAGTCTAAATAGAGAGGGGGGAAAATGACAGAGAGATGAAATGACATGCCCAGTGTCACACAGAAAGTCAGTGGCACAGTCAGGAATAGAATCCTAGTCTTCTAAGTCTTGGTCCAGTGCCCTATCCACTGGGAAACACTGCCTCTCTGGTAATTGCACCTTTGCCCAAGTCCCTATGGACTATTTAAAGATAATAATCCCATATTGCAAATCATGTCTAGTTGTCTTAATAAATAACATTATTACTCGAGAAGGTCAAGAAGCCCTTGCTCAATTTTCATTTGGCTCTTACTCTGACAAATTCCTCCTGAGTTCACTGGACCCTGAAGAGGCTGAGTCCCTGCCAGGATTTGGCCCACTGAAATCACAATAGGCATTGCCTGCCACCCTTATTGAACCTCGTTGTACCTTAATTTCCCCATGTATAAAATGGGGATAAAGATACTTAAGGACATCGGTAAAGCCCTTTGAGATTTGCAGGTGAATAGGGCTCTGTAACTGGCCAAGTGTTGTTATTTAACATAAGCTGTCTCTATTCCTAAAATCATCTACATGAATTTACTGAAGCTTGGGGGGAAGCTTGCAAATGTAAGAGCTGTGCTATGCAAAGGAAAAATACTCTTCCATCTTAATGACTTCACCACTTCGTAGCTGTAGAGTTAAAATCAGGAATCAGAAGCAGCCCTTTGAAAAGGTGAATATCCCTCACACCCATAATATTTTGCCATGATGGATTTAAAAAAAAAAAAAAAAAAAAAAAGGCAAGACCAACAAACATTAAAGGCTCATCTGAGGCTGGATACAAAATAGGGCTTCTGTGTAGTAGCCTCCCTTAAAAAATCAACAATAAAGCTTTTGGTGGAGATTCTCAGTGGAGGCCAAGGGAATTAGACACTCAAATTCACACTAGAATTCACAGAGTCATAGCTTTTAAAGCCAGGAGAGAGACCATTACTTTTATCTAATCTGACCTCATGTGGAACACACTCCACAAAATTCCACCCTGTTATCTCTGTATTTAGCCCAATAAAGCAGAACTCTAAATACATTCAGTGGGAGACGGGTACCTCACAACGCCCTTAAGCTCCTCTGCAATTCCCAGCCTTGCTTTAGACAAGGGAGTGCATGACAGAAAGCACCAGCTAGTGAGAACAGGCATCAGCTGCCCAGGTGGGCTGATCTATTCTGACGCTTACAAAATATTAGGGCTGACAAGCAGGTCGCACTGCTGGAGGGCAGCAACTTCCTGCTACGGTTTTCACTGCTGCTGCCATCCCTAAACTGCTGAAGCCAGCCGGCTAATCCTAGGAATAATAAACTGGGAGCAACCCAAAACAAAACCATGCTGTAGTAAACAATTCTACTACAGGCTCCAGTGTGAAGGTGAGGGCATGATATAAGACCCTCAGCAGATAGACACCCATGCCTATGTCACAGTCCTACAGTGCAAGATTTTCAAAAGTGACTCGTGAGGGTGGGGTCCCATCATGAGACACCATAAAAAGGGTCTGGGCTTTGGGCCTCAAGGTTCATGCTCTAGTGCACCTGTTGCAGTCCTTGGGCTCTTTAAGATTGGGAGCTGTAGATGAAAAGTCACATGCTTGCTTTCTTTCATGCATGCGCCCTACAGGAGACCGTATATAAAGCTTCCTGGTGCTTAGGCAGGGGAGCAAACAGGAGAGACCCTTGATCAGTGAAGGGGCTTTCTGCATCTGACAGGCAGCTGCCTGTGAAACTCAGTTCAATCCTTGAGGGGGCCATTTAGGGAACTGGGGTAAAAATCTGTCTGGGGATTGGTCCTGCTTTGAGCAGGGGGGTGGCCTAGATGACCTCCTGAGGTCCTTTCCAACCCTGATATTCTATGACAAGGGCTAGACAGGACCCTGAAGGGTGGTGAGATGGATCAGGCAGCTTTCTTGTGTTGTCTTGAGTCTCTGTTGATAAGGAAAACCCTGTGAAATTAGCTGGAGCTGGGCAGTTGCTTGGAGTGTGATTTCACATCCCCCCACTGGTGGATCAGTTCACAGGGCCCGAGCACCCGTCCTCTAACAATCATGCCCATTTAGTGTGTCCCAAAGTGGGCACTCAAAATCACTAGTCACCTCTGAAAACATCAGCCTTAATAAAGGGTTCAATAGAAACTACTCAGAATAAACAATGTAATGAAAATGGTAACCTTTCTATAGCAGGTTTCAAAGTAGCAGCCGTGTTAGTCTGTATCCGCAAAAAGAACAGGAGTACTTGTGGCACCTTAGAGACTAACAAATGGATCATTATCTATTAAATCCTATGGAATGGTGTTAAAAACAATCTGCAGAAAGATCCCTTTTGATTAAATTGCAGACGACTTTTCCATAAGGGTAGTGAAGATAGATCCGGTTCGGACTGGAGCACTTTAAAAGTAGCAAACATTTAAATCCAGGAAACTCCTCTCTGTGTCCCTTGCGGGGTGGGCACTAACAATGTGGAGGTTTACAAGGGGATTTCAGGGGGGATGGGAGCACTACAACTCATGGATTGCAGCACTGCTTTTTCTTTGTTAATACAAGCATGTCCTTTGCTTGTTAGGCAAACCAACGGAGAAAGAGATGTTACCGTGTTTAAAAGCTCGCTAAGAAACAGGCTGTGAGAAAAGAAGCCTGACCCACATCAATGAATAGAGAGGAAACCTGCCTGCAAATATAATGTCATGCCAGCCATTCCCGCTACCAAGAAACCAGCTGTCTGCTAGCAACTACCCCACCCACTGCAGACAGCTTTCTATGAGTCTGCTTGGAATGGTTTCATCTGATAGTCTAGACAGTTTCTAAGGAAAGTCAGCATTCATGGATATCTCCATACAGGCTGGCCATTAGAATGGTACAGAATCATTTATTTATCAGAATTTTGCCTGGGTTACAGCTGGATGTCGAGACAGCTGCTATGAGCTTTCCCCCCTGATCTGTGTCCTAGGCTCCAGGTATAAATTAATGAGACCCCATCCTGGTTTTGTTAGGGAGGGAAATTTGCATCTGGGGAAAAACAGCCAAATTAGTGTCACTACAATTTTCCTTCCTGCGCCAGGGTGCATCTGTACCTTAGGACCTAGAAACTATAGTGATGGATGCTTTAGAAAAGTATCTATGTGGGGCTAACTCCTGCTTTTCTTACTTTCATGGGTGGTTCCATTCAAATACATATGTAAGACAAACCTGTGTCTTTGTTCATATGATCAGTCCCATTTCAACCTGTGCATAGGTCAAATCTTGCTCTCCTTAACCACACGGGTAGGCCCATCAAAAACTGTGCAAAGGCTGAAATTTGCTCCCCTTATTCATAGAAGTAACCACATTGAAACCAGTGTATAGGCCAAACCCTGGCTTCCTTATTCATTAGTAGTCCTATAGATCAAAGGCAAGATAATCAATTAGGAGGGGTTAATATAACTCAGTTTAATATTTAGGTCGACCTTAATGAATTGTATTGCTACAGCTAGCATCTGTCTCCTCTCTCAAACCTTGAAACCCATGCATTCATGACATCAAAATAACTATTCCATCCAGAGATTATTTTTCCCTTCCCCCTGAGCTTTTCTGTTTTGGTTTGTATTTCTTTTGACTATCAGAACAGGCACGTGGCAGGAAAGAATGGACTTTGCAAGAACATTTTCCGCACTGCTTTACTCCTCAGACATTAGCATTCTAAAAAGTCACAGTCAACTCACAAACCCATCAGTTCAGTTCACTTCCCATAGGCCAACAACAACCTGGAGGTGAAAGACTCCATATCCTGTTTTTAAAAAATCCCCATCCCTTCTCTTCTTCCCCTTTTTTTGAACCTTCATCTAAATAGTTCCTTTCTGACTTTTTTGAAATTTCAAAATTCCAGCCAGCTCTACTCCAAAACCTGTGCCAGGAGTCCATGGAGTTCTACGCAGGACAAAGATGCTCTGATAGACAAAAGTTGCAAAGTGAGAAACCTGGGAACCTTAATTCAGTTTAAAAATGGAGACTGAACTTGGATTATTTTTCTGAAGTTATAGTTTTACAGGGGAGGAGACGTTGGAGAAATTTTTTTTGAATCCAATAAACCAATGATTTCCCAGTGTATGCACATGGGGTAAGACGGAACCTATGTAAGGTGCTAAAGTTGCCTAAGATAGAAAGCAACTGAGAGCTTTTCAGGGGCAGGAAATGTACCTTGCTCCTTTGCAAAGCATCATGCACGTTTACAGGACTATCTTAGGGATTGTTATTAATGAGCTGTAGTGCTGGACACCTGCTAGACTAATTACATCTCAGCATGTCTGATGAGCTATGCTGGGAGCATCAGCAGACAGAGCTGCACTGAAAACAGCAGCTTTAGAGTGGATAGTGAGAAGTCAGCTGGCTTCTGAGAGGGCTAGACGGCTATTAAATCTCCCTTTGCAGGATCCCTTTAATAAACCCAACGGGGTAGTCGGCATGATTGGAAGAATAGCACGCAGGATAGGGAATCAGGATTCCTAGGTGCTATTCCTCACTCTGGGACTAATCTAAAGCCCACTGACATCAATGGAAAGACTCCCACTGATTTCAACAAGCGTTGATCAGGCCCTCTGCTGCTAATGTGCTGCGTAACCTAGGCAACTCATGGTCTCTCTACACCTCAGTTTCTCCATCTTTGAAGTGGGGGGTCCTGATACTCCAACTTTGTGAAGAGCTTTGAAACCTGCTGATAAGAGCAATGGGTGAAATTCACCCTGATACAGAGAGTGGGCACAAGGCATATACTGCACCACTTCCCTTGCACAAAAAAAGGACCTTGTGCACGGTGAATTTCACCCACACTTCCAGTCAGTATACCTGTTAAATCACAGCAGGCTGTCTTTCATATAGTCACTAGTCAGCCCATAATTCATAGTACAGGCCTGAATTTAGTGAGCATCCACAACTCCCAGACTAAGAGAATTCCAAACCCTAGGCACAGGACAACCCGGGGTCCCTGTGACTCTATCCTGACAGCCCAGCCTCCTTGGAGTAGCAGTGGGACAGGGCCCCTTCCCTTCTCAGAGAAGGAGGGGCGGCAACATAGGGCCTCTCTCTCCTTAGGAGTAGCTAGTTGGGTGGGTGGACCTCCTGCCACACAGATCCCTCTGCAGGATCTCCAAACCTGTGGGCTGGGAGTTAACACTCCATTGAGATGCATGGGACTGATCACCCATCTGAGAGCTATTGTTTCAGGTGGCCTGCAGATGCAGACAGATATATCACTGCATCATTTATATTCAGGTCATTTTTCAAGCCTTTCTTCCTAACCATAAGGGCTAGAAACTCACTTTTTATTAAAAAAAAAAAAAAAAAAAAAAAAGGCAAGCTGGATTCTGATGTACTCACACGATTCCAGGATAGGAGCCTATAGTGCTCATGCCTTAGTCCAGCCCTATCCCCGTTGAAGCCGAAGGAATAGTGGGTGTTTGATGCCTCTCAGGATTAGACGTTTTAGGAGTTTTAAATTATTCTATCCGCCCAGTTTTCTAATCTCATTGCCTAACCTCTACATTAAATTTCTAGCTCACTGCCCCACTACATTAGATAGAAGTGTTTGCAGCCTACCAACAATATTTTCATCTTTCTCCACAGGAGATCCAGAGAAGCTGTTAGATAAACACCAGTCATTCAGAACAACGCAGGTTTCCTTGCTGCATAAAGAAACGAGAGAACAGATTAGGGAGACAACATTTTTGTTTCACTGATTATACTGAATCTTTCTTAAACTGGAAGAGTTGGGTCTTCTGGCTCTGCGACATCTATGTCCTAGGCATGTCTAACATGTGTGTGATATTCTATTGCGCTGTTGGTATAATTTAGGGCTCAGTCCTACATCTTGTGCCACACAGATCGACACCTGCACCCAAGCAGATGCCCACTGCTTTCAATTGGGGCTCCAGGCAGGTACAAGGGCATCCACACAGAACAAGTCGCAGGATCGGGGATTTAGACTATGAGCTCCTTAGACCATGACCCATGTGTTCTTCTCAGTTTGGTACAGCACTGAGCCTAGCGAATAATACAGCATTAATAGAAGACTAACTCCTGAGCTGGGTCCTTGTACCACACTCATGATCAGAGCTAGCATGCTGGAAAGAAGCACCTTATTAAAACTTACGGCAGTGTGGACACCGCTCCACTGAACTGATACCACCAACTTGCTTCACATGGACTGCTAAGTAAGTGTCAGATGTTCAATTTTGAAGGATATGTCTATACAGCAGCTGGGAAGTGAGAATTCCAGCTCAGGTAGTTATTCACATGCTAGCTCTGATTGAGCTAGTCTGCTAAAAACAGCAGCGTGACGGCGGCAGCACCGGCAGTGTTGTGGCTAGCCAATAAGTACATACCAAGGACCTCAAATGGGAGTGGATGCAGACAGCTAGCAGAGACAAGCCTCAAAAACCCTGGATGGGAGCAGTGGCAACTCCACCCAATTCTGTGCAGGTTTGAGTCTCTTGGGACTCTTCTAAAAACAGAGGATGAGCCAGATTTTCAGCTGGTGTAAATCAGCATAAATGCTATAGACTGCCATGGAGCTACAGGGATTCACACCAGCTGAGTATCTGGCATAGAAATAGTAAGTATGAAATAAATTATTGGAGATCATCAGACAAAAAGGACCATAGAAATACTTTGTTTTTTAAACAAACATTCATTAACATCCCTCTGAAGTAGGCATGAGTCCCATTTTATAGGTGGGGAAACTGAGTCACATAGCTGGGGTGACTTTCCCAAGGTGAGGCAGTGAGTCAGTGTCAGAATAAGAACTCTGTTCCCCTGACTCCTAGTCCTAATCCACACCTCTGCCCCAAGAGAAAAGCCCTTAAAAGGGCTCAGTAGAGAATTTGCTCAAGGTAAAACAATACATAAAAGCTAATGGGCCAAACTCAGCAATGACAAAGAGGGCATAGTAAATTGGTCAGAAGAGGGTGTAAGCAGTAGAGTGGCACAACTTGCACTGATTTGGCTTTCACTGGGTGTGCAAAACATGTAATTTACATGCTGAGCTGGGTGTGAGCAACAGGAACAGCAACTTACCTCTTTGGGTCAGGGATTGTGTCTTCCTATACAGCACCTAACATAGCGAGGCCCTTATGGGGATAAAAGGCCTAGGTGAGTGGGGATGAGGGGAATTTCTACTTTGTTGTACTTCTTTTAGTTTTTCACGCTTCTCCTCTAGTACCCCCATCCAGTTGCACTTATTTTGCACACCTCCATTGGTGCACGTTACACTCATACCCATCTAAATCCAATGGGCAATCTACACCACCACTGAAACTTGGCCTGGAGACTTTCCCAAGAGGGACACACCCATACACCAGGCCTGAGTTTGGCTCCATGCATTTAACAACGTGAAGATTTCCAAGAGCAGCCTGCCTGCATTCTGCAGCAGCTGAGCACTCGCACCGTGCAAAGCCTGGGAATTTAATAGCCTCCCCGCCACTTGCTCCTAATTTTATATTCGCTTTGACTCGCCTCCATTCTTAAATAGAGCAGTGACTTCCAGCGGACTCTCACCTTTGAGTAGGAAATGGGACCGATTACCTTTCAGCACCAATCTCTCTCTCATTTTTGCTGAGAGTTAAAAGCCCAAGCCTGAAAAGTGCCAGAACACAGTCATGAATAAGCTTGCCTGGGTGACATCACTTGTCATGCCACTGTGATCCCAGCCAATTGGGTATGTTTTCTCTCACAAAACCCTTATTTCCCCCTTTACAAGGAAACCTATAGAGCAATAGCACCGTGAAGGGAAAGGGCTAACTCCCTGGTTGTTGCTGTTAATCTCCCTTCTCCCAAACACACACGGTGAGGCGGAAGCAAGAGAACTTCCTTTCAGTCCTGCAAATCCATGTTTTTGTTCAGTGCTGTTTTTAGAGGAAAGAACAACTCATTGCTGAGAATCCTTTAGAGTGCATTAAAATGATAATACCGTGCAGATTGAGATCTTTGTATTGCCAGAGCATCTTCAATCCCAAATAAAGGCAGTTAAACTCCGTACCACCCCTCCAGGGATAAGCAAATAGTACATCTGACCTAGATGGGCAGAGCACAATAGAGAATCTACACTGGGGGATATTCCTGGTTATATCCATCGTGTAACTGGGCCGGTTCAAATGCTTAGTGCACACTGGCAAGCTGTGACTTGCGCTGCAGCAGGTTACCCCAGGATCAAGCAGGAATAGGATGCACTATTGCAAATTGCAGCGTACAGTGGTTTACACTATCTACCCCTGGGAGAATCTGGCCACTGCTGTCTGAAATACCCAACACAGACAAGGCCTCAGTGACTTGTAACAAGCTCAAATATTCAGACAGTGACAGAGCCGAAACAGAACTCTGAATGTCCGCTCTAACACTCAGACGATGCTCCTTCAAAGAGAAAACTGTAATTGTCAGTAAATTTCACCTTGAAAGAAAAACAGAAGGTGGACCCAGGTAGGTTGAAAGCAGCTCTTGCTTGCTCATCTGAGTGGGGAAAAAAACAGTGTAGCTGTCTGGGAATTCAAAAGCAGGTTATATGCCATATTACCAAACCCTAGGATATGTGCACCCACAACTCTGGGTATGATTCAGGCCATTTAGACATCTAAGTAGATAGATAGATAGATCAGAATTTTTACATCACACTCACCACAGTAGTATCTTAATATGACTCCACTTGCAAATCAGGCATTTAGAACATAAATCACAGGCCCAAACAGGAAAGCCCAGTAAAGGCCAGGTTGCGCCTGTCTAAATCAATGGCAAAATTCCCATCAGCTGCAGATTTTGCCCTAAATAGTATTTACTGATTCTAAATTAAATACTCTGGAATGGTGCTGGCTTGATAACCCCACAGAATGATGTTCTCTGTTTTCCCCCAGAAGAGATGCAGCATGGGAAGTAGCCTTATCAGCTTCTTCCACATAGCAACGTGTCCTCAACACTGTGCTGGAGGGACCACCTTGCCAGGATGAAAGGAAAGTTCTCCATGCTCCAGTCAGTCTTCTGCCTTTTTGCCAAGACTTTTGACTATGGATGCAAATTATAGCAGGGGGTTTAATATTGTGGACCTCTGCGCACTATGAAATCCACCCAACAGCCATCAGACAATGATGCCTTTCTGTCTGTGCCTATGGAACCAGAGACTTGCACATAAAAGGATGCTTTATCCTTACCACCAGTCCCCCAAACTATCCTTTCCACCACCTATATTTCTTCTCCATCCCATCCCCAGAAACCAGCTAATGGGGAAAAACTGATGCTCCATGTTTTTGTCAGCTCTGTTTTTAATTGTACATTAAAATGGAGTTGTGGCTTTTTCATCCAACACACCCTTACAGGAAATGTGAGCTCAGAAATCTCTTCTACATGCCCCAGGGAGGGAAGTTGAGGTGGATTAAGCAGGTGGCCAGAATCTAATCTTGGTTTAACTGATTTTATAAAGTCTGAACCACTGTCCTCCCTACAGACCTGCCCCCTTCTGCTCTGCTGCTTCCTGCGACTTGGAAATTTGATGATGCCTCTTAAACACACCTGTTATGGGCTTTGCTTAATCCAATAAAATGGATCAGGTACAAATTATACAGGTGGCACCACAAGAGTTCATGGCTCTGTACAAAGGTTCACAGAAGCCATAGAAAGAGCTGCCCTCAAGGAATGAGTGTGTACTGTAAAGGGCAATATAATACAGAACAGTGGTCTCACTGCATGGAATTGGTGGATCTTCTGGAGGAGGGTGCTTGCCAGACATTCATTAAGAGGCTGTTCCAAGCATGAGAGGCTGCACAAAGACAGGAGCAGGTGAAGGAAACAAAGGGAGCAGTCAGGAGAGATGACTGGGCAGTGCATAGGGAACTCAAGTGCATGCAGGAGCGATGAGGGCAGTTATATAGGCAGGGACAGAAGTGCTTAGCAGAGCATTCAAGGAGAGGATGAGTGCTTTGAACTGAATGAAGGGAGCGGAAGCCAGCAACAAGACTTAATAAATGAGAGATAAAGAATCAGAGGTATGATCCTGCATTCGTTAGGCTAGATACTCAGCTGATGGACTTCAGCGTAGTGTTATTCATTTAAATGGATTTATGGAAGTTTATACCAGCTGCTGATGGACCTCATTGACTTTAATGGGAGCAGGTCAAAACCCAGGAGGGAAGGATGGCAATTGTGGCATTTAGTGCTTGGCCACCCAAACTTCCTTTTTAGGTCTTATATAATCCAGCTTTGGTGTAACTTAACCACTTTTTAAAAAATGGTAGGAAACATTATTTTGTTTTCCAAGCAGCAGAGGAGGAAGCACAAACATTCAAGACTTGAAGAACTACTAGAAATTTGTAACTGCTATTTCTCTACAAATTCTCACAAAAAGGAGGGAAGGAAGGAAGGAAATATTCTTCAGAGATTTTCAAAGGAGTGCAGGAGAGTCAAATGCCAAACTCCCATAGAAATTCAGTGGGAGTTGGGCATCTAGATCACTTGGGCTCCTTTGAAAATTCCATCCCAGTGATTCGGCTGTGGGAGCAGAGAGTGGGTAGAGGCAATGGGCATAGGAATCAACAGTTGCTCTCCTGGCATTAAACGTTTGTAACCAAAACTCTGTCTTATTCAGAGCAATTAACAAATATTATTGCAGCCTTCATATCTTACAAATGTCCCAACTCAGATTTCGTTTAACTGGAACAAGATATCATCCTGGGTACTGATTTGTTGTATTATGAGTAGATTGATAACATGAAGTCCTGCCATGTAGCTGGCCGTCTAACCTTTCCTCAAAAGCAGTATCATTTAAAATACTTGTTTTATACTAAAGATCTATATCGTTTATTGGGTCACGGTCTAGCAGTACCGCATGGAAAAAATATTCCTATAGTAGAGGACTCTTCAATCTAGCAGACAAAAATGAAACAAGATTCAGTGGCTGGAAGCAGAAGTCTGACAAAAGCTACACTCAAAATAAAAGTACATTTTTTTAGCAGTGGGGGGTAAACTAGCATTGGAACAATTTACCTACGGCCGTGGTGGATTCTCCATCAGCTAAAGTCTTCATGTCAAGACTAGGTGTCTTTCTAAATATATGCTCTATCTTAACCGGAAGTTATGGATTTGAAGAAATTACTTGTTGAAATTCTATGGTCTGTGTTATGCAAGACGTCAGAGATTATTGTAATGGCTCCTTCTGGCCTTAATCTATTAATCTACTTGTTTTATAGCAGGTGCATGCAAAATTGATCTGCACTGCAACTTGAGATTTGTCACCAGAAATCCCATAATCTGCAGAAACAAACTTTTTTGCTCATGCTACTGATGGATATAAAAAAGTGTTGTTTAAAATGGAATATGCACATTTCCACACTGCTCACTCTTCTGATTGCACTTCAGAGTTAACAGCTAAATTTACTTTGCTTAATGGAGAATCTCCTTCCCTCCCTCCCGAACATCAAGAGTAATCACACTTTAGTGCTGCAAGGAGAGGTTGGCTGAGTCAGCTGCTGTTGGCCAAGTCAATGTGCAGTACAGGACATAGAGACTTATTTAATCAACAGGAAGTAAATTTAGCTTTTGTCTTTTTCTTATGGACGGCTGCTGTATATACCCAAGATGTGATTTTCAAGTGCATCTTAAGGGTGTAGGGTCACTTTTAAATCTCACATCTATATATGCATGTGTTGTGGTGGCAAGAACCATGAACCATGCAGCATAATACCAGAGCAAGTAAATCAAAACTGTGATTTTACATTCTCTTCAAGGCCCCAATTCAGCAAGGGACTTAAGCAAACAATGTACTAAGTACACGAGTAGTTCCTCTGAAATCATCCACCGCTTAATATACTTTCGGTGAAATACTGGCCGCATTGAAGGCAAAACTCCCATTGACTTCAATAGGGCAAAGATATCATCATGTAGATATAAAGTGTTTGAACTTCAAATTGGAGGATTTTACCTCTCAAACATATTCTAAATGTAACGGTAGGTTCTTTTTTGTTTTTAGGCTTACCCATATAGTTTAAAATAAACCAAAATACCAGACATGATGGTAGGCTCTGTATCCCTAAGGAAACTACCCAAACCAGTTGCTTGTTCAGATTGAAAGAGAATTTAAAACAACCTCCAACAGCAAAGAAATCCACAGTTCATAACCTGTCAAGTAAAACAAATTTATCAAATAAAATCAGAGGCACCATTGGAATACTTTAGCTGGTATATACTCCCTCCTGTCATTAAAATAAGCCACAAAAACTGCTAGTTTTAAAATTTACATAGGTAAACTCCACACGCTTTTTAGCCCTCTCCAATACCTTGACATCCTTAAGGTAAGTAATAATCTTGTGCCAACACTGTAAGGGCAGATGCCCAGCTGGTGTAAACTATCATAGCTCTATCGACTTAGAACAAGGAACGGCCTCAACAATTCAAATTGCATTTGTAACTGAATTGGAAGGAGTCTTAGAATTATAACTGGCCCGGGAGACAATGGATCTTAAAGAACAATATATGGTTCTTATTTTTGGTACGAGTCTTCCTGATCTATAAGGAGATCAAGGTGCTGGGAGAGGATGGCAGTAGTGAACATGGTTGACGAAGGCAATATTTTAATTACTTTTCAGCACAAGAACTTGATGATCCCACTCTAATAAAGTCAACCTCTTGGTTCATTTAACTCAGGATACAGTTATTACTTCATAAACAAGCAGCAGCATAAAGTTATCCAACGTCTTCCTTGGGGGTGGATTTGGTACAAAGTGATCTAGCAGACACACAGTTTTGTGAGAGCTTTAATGGCACAAAATGTTTATAGCTACAACTTATACATGTACTGTAAACTGTATATAATGTTACAAAGTGCTAACTAAATATATGGAGGATGCATAATCACTTTGGCTCAGTTAACTTCAATAATTTCAACAAGTGGGTTAATTAAAAAATCTGAATTTCTAACAGAGTCTTCAGTTTTCACTTTTCAAAACAGAGTAAGTAAATATATACTTGCTACAGTTAAGTTAGCCTGTCACATTTTTTTAATGTGCGAGTTTATGTATTTTTGCTTGATCCTATTTACAAATATTTTAAGCCAGTTTTCACTGAACATAAGAAAAATGAAGCCTGCATTTTTTTTCAAAACTGTAAACAGGTATAAAGCTTTTAAACAATATTTATCTTAACAAAACTTCAACTATTAATAGCTGAAACCCCTTTTCAGATTATACAACGATCTGTTTCGGTTCCTTGTAAAACTAAAAATTGTAGACTTCCATCCCGAGCTTATATTAGGGTATCAATAAATACTACATTGTATCATTGTATGATAACAAGTGCTACAGTGATCAGGTATCCATTTTTCAGTAATATTTTCCATGAAATTTTTTTAATCTCACAGCTGCTTGAAATATTAGCACATAGCTGTGTTTATCCTCTAGTCACAAGCTTGTAACATTTTAATTTATCAAGTATTCTGCAGATTAATCAATTTAATATGGATGGTGTTTTTTTAAAACAAAGATATTCCCTACTTAATATAAATCTATTTTTCCACTATTCCAATTTTCATACAAAAGAAGGTGCTATAATTAGTACTAATAAAGTATACCAGCCTTTCTCCCTTCCCATTTTATTTAGGTCTCTAAAATAAGGCGGTTCATACTGCCTAAAAACACTTTTGCCATTTTTTTTCTTCCACGTGTCTGGATGAAACCCAATATCCACACTTGAAATAAATAGGCAGTTGTAGATAATTCAAGAGCTACTAATATTTGAGATTAAAAAAAAAACAGATGTCTAAACACAATGCTTCAACTACCCTTTCACACTGGACTTGTCTTAAAACCTACTAACCTCCTCCTAAAGGCTGTGAGAAGTGGAGAATAAAATGAACACATTTTAGAAATGGATTTCATACTTAGCCTCTTTGCTTCCTGAGGTGCCTTTTTTAAAACAAACCTCAACTAGGAATTAGCCTCCTTGCTTGAACTGTATTGAACTATCGCTGATATACCAAATCATCAACTTTATCTGATGCAAGCAGAAAATTTAAGGTAGTTTTCTCTTCCAAACTTGCTGACCAGATTTTCTTAACATTTTCTACAAGTCAGCCTAATGCATTTTCTATTTAAATGAAATTTTGCTAGTTTTAAAATTAACACTGGTTCCCTAAATATTTAGTATTAAAGTCTATATCATATTATTTATATATATATATATATATATATAAAACAGAGTATTCTATCCTTCAGAGTCATGCTACAGGTTTTGAAATCCAATAAAATCTACTTAAGGACAAGGCTATGTCCTGATGCTTTGTAACAATTTGGTACTAAAGCTTCACATTTTGAAAAAAGTGTCACTGAAGGAGGACAAGACTGAGTGTTCCCAAAGATAAAAGTTCAACATTAGTGAGAATTCTACCTAGCTACATGAGACGTCACTAGTGACCTTAGGATCTACATTATCCCCAAGGGAGACTGTACAGTAAACAATGAGAAATGGGAATATTGAAAACTTCACTAAAGGAGACATCATTTCAGATATTTACCACTTGTGCTTCTTTACACAACTGCAAGACTATTCCCAACAGCAGATCAAATGCTTTGAGTACCTACTGAAACCACCATATCTTTATCATTGTAGGTGGTTTCAGGAGACTCCCCCCTTTTTACAGAGAGTCTAAATCAGGGGTTTCCAAACTTGGTTCGTGGCGTGTTCAGGGTAAGCTTCTGGCGGGGTGGGAGACGCTTTGTTTACCTGAGCGTCCGCAGGTATGGCCGTTCGCAGCTCCCAGTAAGCTCAGGTAAACAAAGCATCTTGCAGCCCGCCAGGGGCTTATCCCAAACACGCCACGAACCAAGTTTGGAAACCCCTCGTCTAAATACACCAAAAATATTTGCATTCAAACTGCTTTTATAAAGGAAAACTTTACACTTACAGTTTTCCAGTAAGGAAAAAGCTAAAGGAAAATAAAAGCTTCTTCACATGCAAACAACGCAATTCCTCTAACATTTTCTAGGCGTTAGATTTTCCTATCAGAAACAAGGAGCCTACTTCATAGAAAAGACAAGATTATGACAATTATCTAATATTAACATATGCTGATGACTAAGTTATTATCATGCTTTATGTTTTGTGCAGTCTTTGCTTTCTGCAAACTAAAAGTCATGGCCAAAATAGGGTGTTAGTAAATTACCCAAAAAGCTGGTTTTAAAATTTATTTATTCTTTATTGCCAATGATTTTTTAGTTTGATTTACAGCCAACAGTTTTCTAAAAACAAAGACTCACTTTTACTGTAACCAACCTTCAGTTTCTTTTAAAGAGATTGGCAATTGTTAGAATACAGTCAACATTTATTCCATGAGCATTTGCAGATTTAAGTCAGGTTGTACTAGAGGAGGCAACAGCATCATTGATAAAATTATAATTTGCTGGTGGAATTTTGTACTGAAAGAAGCCCTTGCAATGTATAGACAATTGTAAAGTCTGTTAGGCAACTGACGTGTTTTGCAGGCCAAAAGGGTGTGGGGGAGAGAAGGTGGGTAGTCAAACACCTCAACAGAGTTCCAATACAATACTGAATTCCAAGAGTTACTGGAACCTGGATATGTAAAGAAAGGGCGGGGCTGGGGTCATGCTTAAAATGGTCTCAAGTTCAAATGTACTAATGTGACAATAACATCTTCACAGGTCACGTGGATTTCCAAGTTTTGCCCTCTGCTTCTCTCAATAAGTGCTGGCTGAAGGTGTGGTCAGTCGTTTTCCAATGTAGATGCTGAAATAAAAACATAAAACGTATTTCATGGAAATAGTTCCCTTCACAACAGTCCTTGCTCGCTCAATTGTTCTAGTTTACCCTTGTCAATAGTTTCCATTTTGTGATGTTCTTCCATAACACCCCCTTCTCTTCAAGTGACTGCATCTAAACACCTAACTATAAGGACTGAGATTTCCAATAGAGCCCAAGGGATATAGGTACTCATCTCCCGTTGAAATTCAATAGGAGGTGGCTGTCTAGCTCCCTAAGGCTCCTTTGAAAATCCCAGCTAAAATAATATGTATACAAAATTCTTTATACTACACTTAAAAAAATAAATATTAACATAGGCTTTAAAACATTGAGTGTTATGAGCTTACAAAAAGGCAGATCTCTACCAAATAAACCTAGGCAACATACCTAATTTATTTCAGAAGTATAAATTTTTGCTACCAGACAAATATTTTTTCACATTTTCTATCCAGATAGTTTAGCCAATAACTAGGACTAAGGAAAAAAATCATTTACAAGAATATGTTAAAATCAGAGTGAAAGACAAACTTTGTGCAAGAAATAATTGAATTAGAAGTTAAATAAAAACTGAAATATGGTATTTTACAAATACATTTCTCTGGCCCCACCACAAGAGGGCATGAGATACATATTTGCAAATGAAAGACCTTCAGCACACTCAGTGATCACTTCTAATTACAGAAATGCTAACAGCACTGCTGGGCTATTTGAAAATTCATTAGCTAATTTTGCAAGATAGGTATACAATGTTGTGTATATTTCTGTTTCAAGTTTCAAACCCTTAGTTTCAGTACCATCATGCAACTGCAGTAGTGCCAGCCTCTCAGAATTAGTGGGAGCTTACACATGGGTCTGGAGCATCATCTAATGACGTTACACAGACTTTTCTTGGAGCAAAAGAGGAAAAATCACTATAATATTTATGTGTAGGGTCTTATTTTTCTTTTATTACACTATACTCTAAGGAATTTGAATAGAATGAGCAAATGAACAAGTGGGTCATGCCACAGGACACTGCAAAGGTTATTTGCAGTAGGGTCTCAGAGTCAACTAAGGTCACTGATTTCATGATAATCTGTGCATTCTGAATGTATGACCATTCAATCTCAAACTTCCCTACAATCAAGTAAATAGATTTGCATCACTGCAAAGGTAGTTTTCCCTATATCTCAAGAATACTTGACCTATCAGCACAAGGTCAAAATAATCTGGTCATTCTTATTATGCTCTTCCTCAGATTGGTAACTCCCATAGTACTACGGTAAGTATACAAGCAATAAAGATGCAAAGTTTAAAATTAGTCTTTGTACTTACCCTAGTCCCAAAGCCAAAACATGAGATATAAACAAAGATGGAATGAAAACCTTCAGAAACTCCGCAGAGAAAATGCCACCTTTCTTCATAGCTCCACTCTTTCTCATACTTAAAGATACTGCACGTTTAGGATGTCTGAAGTGAAATTCCCTGAAGGGAAAAAATAGACAGGAATATTGCAGAACTGCACAGATTTTTTTCCCCAGGTGGAATAGATAGGGCAAAAGCCAGATTGCAGGGGGACCCAAGAAAAATGTGAGGTAGTGTGGAAAGACCACTTACTCAAGTACAGAGACAATGGGAGCACAAGCTGGAGAGACAAGCAGGTCTGGGAGAGGAAATTTCAGTACATGACTTGTTAGTAATAGCCACATTTTTGTTTCAAGCAGGGACACAGAAATCTCCCAGACATGGATAGCATCCTCCAGTTTAACAAACACTTTGCACTCATCTAGTGCTTTCTATTCAAGGGTTTCAAAGCCTGATAGTGTCTAGTGTCCCAATGGCGTCAGTAAGCATTATATTTATTTTACAAATGCAGAAACCAAGAAGCAGAGAGTTTACGTGACTTGCCCAATACCAGACCAGTCAGTGAGCTGTTACTAAACCCCACCACTGCAAGCTCCAGGTACCCTGCTTTAACAAGTAAAGACATTGGTGTTACTGGAAAAAGTAACTTAATATTAAGCTTATTGTTGGGTTGCTTTCAGTAAAAGAATCTCTGTTACGCTATTACATTTTTTGCAGTTTTTATTGGTTTTATGCTATCTATCCTCCAAGAAAAACCCAAGTCTTCAAAATATTTTTCCGGTGATGATCCCATTTTGATAGCCAGAATAATTCCATATATGTGTGCAGCATGATTCTTCTTTCCTTCTTACAGAAGGAGTGTTTATTAGTAAAGAGTTCAACTCACTTGGGAGGAATGTTTTCAGGCCTACTCGACCAGTCTGAAACCCAGTCAGCACTTTTCTTCAAAATTTCCACTTCTTTCTCTCCTTCTACTGCTTCCTCTTCAGACTGAAAATATACATGGGACATGCCCTGTAACAACACTTACTCAGCTATTCCTCGTGGTATTAATTTTAAGAGCATCAACTGCAGTGACAAAATGATAAGTAGCAGATGTTGGCAGTTTTCATTCCATTGGGCTGTTTCTACATATGTTGGGGTTGGGAAGGGAAAGGTGATGATGACTGAAAAGACATTCTTACATCAAGGGTTTATTTGGAAGGGATTTTACTATGCCCACAAGGTTCACTGATATCAGTGCGTCTCTGATAAATGTATTATTTTATCACGGACTTAAGCAAGCTTCATTGTAATGATAGTTAAATATATATATTACAAATTAGAGTGAAGAACAATTGAGAGGATGATTTTAACAATAGCCTGAGTAAGGCGGTGTTGCATAAAATGTTTTAAGTAAAAACCGTTCCCTAAAACTTTAGCGATTCTTAAATCAGATGTAATCAAATGAAAAGGGCAGTACTTCTGCTCAAATTATACAAAAGTATTTTAAATCATTTCTTTCAGAAGTTTGCCCGCTGTCAACATCACAACAAATATCTTTTGTTTGTTATTTTACTACTGTTATTGAACATGTATATTGCAGTAGACCTCAGCTAGGTCTGGGCCCAACTATGGTAGGAACTGTACAAGCATATGGTAAATGACAGTCCCTGCCCCCAAGATTAATGCCTCCTTCTCATGAAAGGATTGCCATATACAGCGTCTAATTTGTAATGGAAGAGGTGCCGGGGCTCAAGAAACTGTTTTGCTTTCATAACTGACGCAGCAAGCCCAGAGGTGCCGTGGCTATGAACTGCCAAGCCTAGAGCTGTATGTATTGGCATTCCCAACCTGTCCTCTCCCTGCTGAATTTAATGGGAGCCTGAGACCAAATTCAGCCTTTAGCAAGGTTACATTATAACACTTGGAGTATAGCTTAGTTCAAAGAGGCACCAAAACAATAGAAAAAGGGAGCCATGCTGAATTGTAATAGGGAGATGGCAACTCTGAATGACAAAACAAAAAGCAAACGACCTCACTCAGAGTGGTACGGTTCTCTATAGGGCTACAGAAAGGTAACGATCCTATTGTTTGGCCATCCTCTCTGACAAAAATTAAATGCACAGTTCATTTTTCCACTGTTGCTCTCAACTTGTACTGCTGAAGACAGCAAATTTCATAAAATGACCAAACTAAGAGTTCAGCATTAGATTCATTTTGTGTTGAGATGACTGAGAATTATGTGAGCTCACTAACCATGGAATGATTATCCTGAATTCTTAGGTAGCAATTTAAATATTTGTAAAACAAATAGTTCTATCACATACCTACATAACTAGATGTGTAAAAGAAATCCTGACAATATCTCTGATAACTTGCTATTATATATACTCAATAACATTATTTCAAGTTCAGGATTGGTGCCGGATATTCTCTCCCACTCGAAGATATAAAAATTCAATTTTTATAAAGTCCAAGTTGTATAAATCCAAAGCATGTGTTTCAAACTAGACTTTTTTTTCCTCCCCACTACTGGAATTTAAACATATAAATAAACTCTCTCTCTCTCTGCTTAGTAAAATATAAAAACAATTTTTTTTTTATAACACCACCTCCCAGAGCAAAGTTTTTAATAGACATAACTTAGAGAAAGAACGGTTACTTACCTTCTGTAACTGTTGTTCTTTGAGATGTGTTGTTCACGTCCATTACACATTAGGTGTACGCTCGCCGCGTGCACGGACGTCGGAAACTTTTTCCCTTAGCGGCTCCCGTCGGGCCGGCAGGGCCCCCTCCTTCCCGCCAGAGCGGCGCCCCGCTCTAGGGTATATATATCCCTGCCGACCCGACCCCTCCGGTTCCTTCTTGCCGGAGACTCTGACAGAGGGGAAGGAGGGTGGGAAGTGTAATGGACGTGAACAACACATCTCGAAGAACAACAGTTACAGAAGGTAAGTAACCGTTCTTTCTTCTTCGAGTGATTGTTCACGTCCATTACACATTAGGTGATTCCCAAGCTTACCATTGGAGGTGGGTAGGAGTCAAGGTACAACTGACTGTAGCACAGCCCGGCCGACCATCGCGTCCTCTCTGGTCTGATGATGGATCGCGTAATGGGCTGTGAACGTATGCACGGACGACCAGGTGGCCGCCTGACAGATCTCCTGGATAGGGACCTGCGCCAAGAAGGCCGTTGAGGACGCTTGGGCCCTAGTCGAGTGGGCCCGGATCTCTGGGGCCGGAACATTGGCGAGCTCATAACAGGTGCGTATACAATGCACAATCCATGCCGACAAGCGCTGTGTCGAGATAGGCAAGCCTTTCATACGTTCCGCAATAGCAATGAACAGCTGAGGTGTTCTGCGGAACAACCTGGTCCACTCCAGGTAGAATGCCAACGCCCTTCGAACATCCAGGGTATGTAGGCTCCGGTGGTGAAGGTCTGTCTGGGGTTTAGGAAAGAATACCGGTAGGCAAATGTCCTGCCCCATGTGAAACTGCGATACCACTTTTGGAAGGAATTTGGGGTGCGGCCTTAGTTGCACCTTATCCTTATGGAACACTGTATAGGGTGGTTCCGAAGTGAGGGCCCTCAATTCCGACACCCTTCTGGCCGACGTGATGGCCACGAGAAACGCCACCTTCCACGAGAGGTGCGTGAGGGAGCAAGTGGCTGGGGCTCAAAGGGGGGACTCATGAGTCTTGTTAGGACTAGGTTCAGACTCCACGCCGGGACAGGCGGGCGCGAGTAGGGAAACATCCTTTCCAACCCCTTGAGGAATCGGGCCACTGTGGGGTTGAAGAACACTGACACCCCCAACTCTCCCGGATGGAAAGCCGAAATGGCGGCTAAATGCACTCTAATCGAGGCGGGCGCAAGCCCTTGATTCTTGAGGTGCAGTAGGTAGTCCAAGATCGACGGAACTGAGGCTTGTAAAGGCTGTATGCGTTGAGGCTCGCACCAGTGGGAGAACCTTTTACATTTCGCCAGGTAGGTCGTTCTTGTAGAGGGCTTCCTACTATTAAGGAGGATTTGTTGAACCTGGCGAGAGCACCTGTGTTCCGCATCGTTCAGCCAGAGAGATACCATGCCGTGAGATGTAGCGAAGACAGGTTCGGGTGGAGTAGGCGACCTTTGTCTTGTGTGACTAGGTCGCGATGGAGGGGGAGGGTGATTGGGTCAGCTATGGACAATTCCAGCAGGGACGTGAACCAATGCTGGCGTGGCCAGGCCGGGGCTATGAGTATGACTGTCGCCCTGTCCCTGCGGGTCTTGAGGAGAACCTTGTGTATGAGCGGGAACGGAGGGAAGGCATACCTCAGGCTCCCTCCCCACGGGATCGTGAAGGCATCCGCTAATGATTCCTGGCTGAGGTTCTGGAATGAGCAGAACTGAGGGCATTGACTGTTGTCCCTGGTGGCGAATAGATCCACCCGGGGAAAGCCCCACCTCCGGAAGATCGAATGCAGGACGTCTCGCCTCAACGTCCATTCGTGCATTCGGTAGGATCGGCTGAGGCGATCCGCTAAGCCGTTTTGGATCCCCGGAAGATACGTTGCGATGAGGTGGATCGCACGGGCTATACAGAAGTCCCATAATTGGAGTGCCTCGCGACAGAGGGGAGAAGACCGGGACCCGCCCTGCTTGTTTATATAGAACATGGCGGTAGTGTTGTCCGTCAGGACTGCCACGCTGTGACCTTCTATGGTAGCGTGGAAGGTCTGACAGGCGAGGCGAACCGCTCTTAGCTCCTTCAGATTGATGTGAAGCAGCTTGTCTTCTCTGGACCACAGCCCTTGGGTCCGAAGTTCCCCCAGGTGCGCTCCCCAACCCAGGTCCGATGCATCTGTTACCAACGTCAGAGTGGGCTGTGGGGCAGCGAAGGGGATCCCTTCGCAGACCTGTTGTTGATCGAGCCACCAGCGGAGCGAGCCCAACACCTGGCTTGGGATCGTTACTACTTGATCCAATGGGTCTCTGTTGGGGCGGTACGTTTGTGCGAACCACAACTGTAAAGGCCGGAGCCTTAGGCGAGCATGTCTGACCACGTGTATGCAAGCTGCCATATGCCCCAGGAGCTGCATGCAACACCTTGCCGTTGTCGTGGGGAATTTTTGGACTGAGCTTACGGCCCTCTGAATTGCCAGGAACCGTGCCTCTGGTAGGCTTGCCTGCGCGGCAACCGAGTCCAGGGTCGCACCTATGAAGTCCAGTCTCTGTGTGGGGACTAACTTGGACTTGGGCACATTGACCCGTAGGCCGAGCTTGTCGAACGTCTGCAATGCCAGCGACACGTGAGATCGGACCTCGGCCTCCGACCTGCCCGCGAGAAGCCAATCGTCCAAGTACGGGAACACGTGCATCCTTCTTTTTCGAAGGAAGGCTGCTACCACGGACATGCATTTCGTGAACACTCGTGGTGCCGATGCCAGGCCGAAGAGCAGGACCGTAAATTGGAAATGGCGCTGGTTGACCACGAAGCGCAGGAACCGCCTGTGGGCCGGATTGATTGCGATGTGAAAACAGGCATCTTTCATATCGAGGGCAGCGTACCAATCCCCCGGATCCAGGGATGGGATAATAGTTCCAAGGGAGACCATACGGAAGCGCGCTTTGATCAGAAACTTGTTCAGATCGCGCAGGTCCAAAATAGGACGGAGGCCCCCTTTTGCCTTGGGGATCAGGAAGTATCTGGAGTAGAATCCTTTTCCCCTCAGGTCTGGTGGGACCTCTTCTACTGCTCCAGCCGCGAGAAGGGTCTGTACCTCCTGCGTGAGAAGTTGCTCGTGAGAGGGGTCCCTGAAGAGGGACGGGGAAGGGGGATGGCAGGGAGGGGGCGAGGAAAACTGGAGGGTATAGCCCGCCTTCACTGTGCGCAGGACCCAGCGGTCCGATGTTATGCGCGACCATGCCCGGTAGAAATGGGACAGGCGGTCTTTGAAAATCAGAGGAGGATCCGGTATAGAATGTGGTACGCTGTCCTCGGGCGTAGCTTCAAAAGCCTGGTTTATTCCCTGGCTGCGGCTTGCCCTGGCCGTGACTCTGGCCCTGGTTAGGCATGTTGTTACGTCTCCGCCTGTTATCCCTGCCTCGACGGCGGTATGGCTCGTGCCGGGGGCGAGGGTGGTATTGCCTTTGCGGTGGCTGGGGTTTAAAGGGCTTACGCTGCGTCACCGGAGTGTGCATACCCAACGACTTAACGGTTGCTCGCGAGTCCTTAAGGCTATGTAGCCTGGCGTCCGTTTGGTCGGAAAACAAGCCCGAACCTTCAAACGGGAGGTCCTGCAGCGTGGTCTGCACCTCTGGCGGGAGACCTGAAGCCTGCAACCACGCCGAACGCCTCATCACGACTCCTGACGCAATTGTTCTAGCCGCAGCGTCGGCTGAGTCGAGGGAGGCCTGCAATGAGGTCTTGGCCACTGCCATTCCCTCATCCACCAAGGCCGTGAACTCCTGATGCGCGTCAGGTGGGAGGGAGTCCTTAAACTTGGCAACTGATGCCCAAGAGTTAAAATTGTGCCTGTTTAGAATCGCCTGCTGATTGGCAATCCTCAGTTGAAGGCCCCCAGATGAATAGACTTTCCTCCCGAACAAGTCCAATCGCTTAGCTTCCTTGCCCTTGGGGGCAGGAGCTTGCTGGCCATGACGCTCTCTCTCGTTGACCGCCGAGACCACCAGCGAACAGGGGGACGGGTGTAAAAAGAGGAAGTCAAACCCTCTAGATGGGGCGAAGTATTTCCTCTCCACGCCTCTTGCAGTCGGTGCACTGGAGGCCGGCGTTTGCCACACCGTCTTATAGTTGGCCTGTACTGTCCGTATAATCGGGAGAGCGACTCTGGAGGGGCCCTCCGGGCTCAGGATGTCGACCATGGGGTCGTCCTGTTCTACAGTCTCCTCCGCTTGCAAGCCCAGATTGAGGGCTACCCGGCGAAGCAGGTCTTGGTGTGCCCGATGGTCAATCGGGGGAGGGCCACACACCAGTGTGCCCGCTACTGCCTCGTCTGGTGAGGAGGAAGAGGTCGGGGCCTTCTGCCCATCCTCATTGTCCTGTAACCAGGCATCAGCCAGTTGTTCCTCTGGGGCCTGACCCGCAGCGTGGGACTGGGACGGCACCGTACTCGGTGCCGAGTCCACTCCTTCCCGCTCCGGTGGTCTAGAGACCGTTGCCTCCCTATACGATGGCGGGCGGTGCCGCGGGGAGCGGGATCGGTACCCCGATGGCCCGGATCTCGAGGCCCTCGATGGGGGCCCTTGTTGGTGGTAGGCCCAGGGTGTCCAGAATGGCCTTTGGCTCGGTTGGCCCCACTGGGAATGGCCGTAGTCCCTGCCGGCCTGTGACCTATGGGCATACCCGCCGTACCAGTCTGAGTCAGTCCCCGAGACCATGGACGGTGACCTGGAAGGCCACGGCGGAGCCGTAGGATGGTGCTGGTCCGGGTTTGGGGAGTAGCGCCTCCGCGACCAGGACCTGGAATAGCGTCTCGCCGACCTGAACCTGGAACGGTACCGGTGATCGCGGGACCGGGAATGGCTACGGCTGGTCGGCATCGGGTAACGTACCGCCGACACTTCGCGGTGCCGACTCGTGCTGGGTTGCTGAGTCGGTGCCGTCCGCTTGTTGAAGCCCGACTGCTGTGGTGCTTCCTGCGCCGAGGGCAACCGGGAGTCCACCGAGGCGGAGCTCGACCGGGACCGGTTCCTGGAACGGTGCAGAGACGGCGACCGTGATGGGCGCACCATCGCCGGCTTGCCTCTGTGCGGCAGCTTCGGCGGAGCGTCCTCAGCGCGTGCCGGGGCCTCGACGGACAATGCAATGAGGTCCTTAGCTGCCTCAAACGTGTCCGGAGTGGAGGGCTGTTCCAAGAGCTCCTCCAGCCCTTCATCCTCACTCAACGCGCCCATCCCGGGGCTCGACGGGCCTTTCGGCGCCAGAGCCACTACCGGGTTCTGTGCCGGGGCCGTACCGGCCTTAGGGGCACTCGAGGTCTTCACCAGTGCTGCCCTCTTGTGCGGGGAGCGTCCTCGGGCCTTAGGTTGGCCCTTCGCTTTTGCCGGCAAAGACGACCGGCGTCGTATATGTCCCCGTTGGGTCGGTGCCGTGGGCTTCGGGTGTCCCGCCGGCGCCGGTTCCCGCACCGATGCCGGGGCGCTCCGCACGGAGGCAGACGGTGCCGCCGAAGTGGAGGGCTGTAACGCCGTCTCCATGAGCAGCTGCTTAAGGCGAAAGTCTCTTTCTTTCTTAGTTCTGGGCTTAAAGGCCTTGCAGATCTTGTAGCGCTCTTTCTGGTGAGCCTCCCCCAGGCAACGGAGACACGAGGCGTGGGGGTCGCTCAATGGCATAGGCCTGCGGCACGTGGCACAAGCCTTGAAGCCTTGGGCGTGCGGCATGCCCCACCGCCCAGGGCCGGTGCCGGGGTTGAACAAACAACCACAGCAGGAACTTTAAGTACCCTAATGAGCTGTTAACTACTGGCTCAACACTACTACAAACTAACTGATAACTGCTAGATAACACTAATGACTATTGCTAAGGGACACTCTCAGATGAGAGACAGAGTTGTTCCAACGCCGCCACGGACGGTAAGAAGGAACTGGAGGGGTCGGGTCGGCAGGGATATATATACCCTGGAGCGGGGCGCCGCTCTGGCGGGAAGGAGGGGGCCCTGCCGGCCCGACGGGAGCCGCTAAGGGAAAAAGTTTCCGACGTCCGTGCACGCGGCGCGCGTACACCTAATGTGTAATGGACGTGAACAATCACTCGAAGAAGAATTTTTATTATAATCGCCTAAAGTACAAGTTTATAATATACTTACCATCATAACCTTAACTATACAAAGACTCAATGAATCATTAAAGCTTATTTACACGGAAGGAAGCAAGAATGGATAATTTTGTTCACAGAGTTCAAGTCAAACTGTTGCCTTAATTTTAAAAGATACAAAGAACATGGTATAATATAAGTAAACACGGTTATTCCAAAAGGCTAAAGGACATTTCCAGATTTTGAATAAACAGGCTTTCAAAAACTGGAGTTTAATATTCTTGGCCTTTAATTCAGTATAGGTACTATACACTCAGCTGTTTCCATACTATATTAATAATGAATTGCTGGAAATTAACAGTTTAAAGCTGTATATTTATATACAGAATTTATAATTTTAAATATCTGGCTTCAGCCCTCTAGCATGCTTCACTAATTATTTGTTATTTACAAAAGACAATATTGTGTCTTAAACACTGTTCTCCTAGACAATGTGTTGTGTACTTTAGAGTTTACTGGAGAAAATACCTGAGAACTATTGTCCTTACTCGTGTGCATTTCCACATCAAACATTATCTGTCCATCTTCTTGAGGGGAAGGGCTAAAGGAAAGAATGATGGCATTACTGTCACTTTTGGGTTATTAAATTACTGAAACATCAGTTTAATTGCACCATAGTTCCATTATTACTACATATAAGGTATGCAGACAATTCAGATGAGAAACAAGGATTCTTTATCATTATGCCCCCCAAGGAAAAATCCTCCAAGTCCCAAAGATTTCCCATATTCCCAGTTTGTTCCTGTTTTAATACCCTCCCCACCCCCAACTACCCTTCAGTCAATCATAAAGAGATGGGAAGGACCTCCTCTACCATCAAGAATCAGCACAGTGACTCCACTGTAACTCCCGCCCAGGAGCAAAAGATCAAGATGGAGTCCTGAATTCTCATCCCCTGTGAGGCAATACATTGCTATTGTTGCTACATCACTGCCATCTTCCTGATATACAGTAAAACTAACCTTAAGCAGTCACTAGCAAAATCAGGTTACCTAGAAGGTGGATCCCTAAATGGATTTTGAATAAAACTGTACCTGAAACTTTGTAAGTATTTTAAAAGTGGTTGCTTAAAGGACTGTATTTGTGGGAGGAATTCCTTAGTGTTGTTCCACTATACACTAAGGAATTCCTCCAGCAGGCATTACATGTTACACACCAAAATATCTTTTAATAGTTAGCAAATTAACCCAAAGGAATAAATACTTTAATTTTCAATATTAAAACCTGACTATACTCTACTAAAGAGAAATTCTTTAGTACGGGGGTGGGCAAACTTTTTAGTCGAGGGCCACATCTGGGAACAGAAATTGTATGGCTGGGCATGAATACTCTCAAAATTGGGGTTGGGGTGCGGAAGGGGTGTGAGGGTTCAGGGTGGGGCCAGAAATGAGGAGTTCAGGGTGCAGGAGGGGGCTCCGAGCTGGGGGCATAGGATGCGGGAGGAGTATCAGGGCTGGGGCAGAGTGCTGGGGTGCAGGCTCCAGCTGGGGGTGCAGACTCTGGGCTGGGGATGAGGGTTTGGGGTGCAGGAGGGAGCTCCGAGCTGGGACCGAGGGGTTTGGAGGAAGGGAGGGGGATCAGGGCTGGGGCACGGGGGGGGGGGGGGGGGGGGGGGGGGCTCGGGTTTGGGGGTGGGGGATGGAGTTGAGAGGTTTGGGGTGCAGGAGGGTGCTTCAGACTGGGATCGAGGGGTTTGGAGGGCGGGACGGGGATCAGGGCTGGGGCAGGGGGTTGGAATGCGGGGGGAGGCTCAGAAGTGCAGGCTCCAGGCGGCACTAACTTCAAGCGCTCACCTCAAGTGCTCCCGGAAGCAGCGACATGTCTCTTCTCTGGCTCTTATGTGGAGGCTTAGCCAGGCAGCTCTGCACGCTACCCTGTCCGCAGGCACCGTCCCTGCAGCTCCCATTGGCCACGGTTCCCAGCCAATGGGAGCTGCGGGGGCGGCACTTGGGGTGGGGGCAGCATGCAGAGCGGAGCCCCCTAGCTGCCCCTACGCATAAGAGCTGGAGGGGGGGTCATGCCGTTGCTTCCGGGAGCAAAGTGGAGCAGCCCCAACCCTACTGCCTGGCTGGAGCGGGGTAAGCCCGAGACCCCGCTCCCCAGCAGGAGCTCAAGGGCCTGATTAAAACAGCTGGCAGGCCACAGTTTGCCCACCCCTGCTTTAGTAACATTCACAGCCAGATGAGAAAAAACGCTAGAGAATTTAAAATCAGGGACAGAGTAAAAGTACAATGCAATGTAGAGATGTCATTTCATTGCATCAAAATTCTAGACACCCCTCTTTAATCTGATTTTAGCTCTCATTAAAAAGATGGATAGTGAATGAAAAAAGTTACACTGGGAACAGGACCTCTTTTAAACTACTCAATAGATTGTTTACAGCCATTATCACTCCTTTCTACAAATGTTTTAGACCTCAGGTTTCTATAAATATCCAACTATTGTCCATAATCATGAGCTGATATGCTCACTACAAAATTGGAACTTTGGTTTTCCAAGCATTTGCTATTGAGAAAAAAGAAAAAGGGATTTGTCTTCATATGACATTTTTATCTGACAGTATTTAAATTAAAAATACTGGGCAATTAAAGATGTGGGTGGAGATAAAGTCCTTACCTTGATAAGAATCAAAATGAGCATTACAGACACTACCCAGCAAATGTTTCTAGTTGAACTAGAAAGTGACAACATACTATGCTAGTTACTGGCAGCTTACAATTTCTTAGAAATAAAGGTATAGCCAACTGCTTTTTTCTGAGGTAGTAGCTTTTAAAAAAAAATCTTTTTACTCTTCTTGTCCATTGCACTTGGTAATTTTATTTGAAATTATCATTGAGTTAATTTCAAGTTCTATCCAGACTCATTGTAGGTTGTACATCTGATCTAGCTTGATATAAATATTATATACGTGACATGGCAAGAAGAGAGCATTTGTCCAGCAATATAAGAAAAAGAGACTCCCAAGACAGCTCCAACATCATCTTAACTCTCCAACAATTCTGAGGGAGAACTACAGTGAAACCTTAAGGGTATCACTTGTTTTGACATGATAAGCAAGATTATTTTACTTGATATACATAAATACATTTGGCCTTTAAGGGCAAAAAGTAGAGGGCTTTTTCGAGTGAAGACACTTTTTTCCTCCCAATTACTTCCTCTGTGGGAGAAAGAGAGGTGGGAATTATGAATCTGTCCATTCTATCGCTGTCTTGCATTTATTCTTGCCTGGACACACAGTACACAGCTGTAACTGAGTAAGTTACTTTGAAAAATGGATAAAGCCAATTTATTACATTTTCATCATAGTGAATACTATCTTCAGTCATAGGATCCCTTGTTCTTACCTTCTCTTAAATGATCATGCATCAGTAATCACATTGTTAATTATTTTTTTTACACAGTACATGAACAATGCTAATATGAGATTTCACACTGATATTGATGCAATTTGTTCTACTCCTGCATTTATTTATTTTTTAAGTTTAACAACGACTTGCTTTTCAAACAAACCAAGTTTATACTATTTAAAGCTAGCAGGATTCAGCAAGTATTCCAAATGGCACGTTGGCTGGCTCATGGATGAAGACATATACAGCTGATAAAATGTCATTTGCCCTTGATAAAGGATCAAGAATGGAAATTGCATCACATAACATACGGGAAAAGTAAGTGGTTCAAGAGACTTGACACCGCTGTGCTTCCTTACCTGTCACAGTGCGAACTACCCCTTGAACTACTCTGTCCTGATTCGTGCTGGGCATCCAGAAGGATTTTTTCCATGTCTCCATTGTGGATAGAGGATGACGAAGGGACATGTTCCAGGCCCCCATTTTTCCCACTGGCATTATCATTGCTATTGCCGTTCATCTGTAACTCCACCCAGGAACCTGTTGGGCCAGCCAGATGGCGCTCATTAAAAGCAGTGAAACTAAAACCTCGCTTAAGGTTTATCATTTACATGCAGAAAGAATGTGAACATGGTGAATTCAGATAACATCCACTGATGCCAGAAAAAAAAAATACTCATAAACAAATAGAGAAAACAAGAATGGCAGGTCTGTTTCCCCCATCCCTTAAGTTAACTGCAGTCTTAAAAGTTCTGAACTAAGCAGTCTTGATTGGAAGTAATAACAGTCATTCCCCTCCCTCATGCTATTTCTTTAAAATCCCCTAACAGGCATCCCCTTCACATATCCGGTTTAAGCTCCAAATCCTCACAATATAACTTCACAACTCTACCCCTCTTTCTACACTTCACCCTTGAACCAAACAAATTCCATTCTTTAATATTCCCTTTGTTCTTTCCCACTTACAATTTCATGCCTTTTTCCCCACAGTGCCTCCTGTGCTTGGAACAACCTCCCATATGGCAAGCAATCTCCTTTTCTTCTTCCCAAACAAACCTCACTTCTTTCAGCTGGCCTTCCAATCCCAATCTCCTCTCTAGTACTGTCTGTTACCCCTCACATCAGAATTTTAATAACTGGGATGTATCCAATTTAGATTATAGATTCACAGGTCTATGAATTATTAGGTCCTTGAGGCAGGCCCCTTGTTTTCCCACATATTTAAAGACCTATGCACATCTACTGTACGCTATGAAACTAAGTTGGTTATAATTAGCTGGAAATGGAGTTTGTGTGTTCACATGTATGCTCCACTGTTTATGCTAGGTATGTGGGAAAACTGGGGTTCTCACTTTGTAATATTTTGAGATGGGCAAGCAAAGTCTCTAACCATCTTACAGTCTTATCTAAATATTTAGTTTAACATTTTTTAATTAAAATAGTGAAAATAATTATTGTTAACCTAGTTAACCGCTTTCTTGTAACTTATAGTTAACCCTATTTTTGCAGGGAAGATTCTATATACTAAGTACTACACTTAGCCTACATATATTGTAATTCATCCTGTCTCTGTTCTTATAACTAGTTTTAACTACAGGATGTCAGTGTAAGGACCTCAATTGGATTGAGGAGCTGTGTGCATCATATTAGCACTGAAACCACATGCTTTAAACTACTAAAATACAAGAACATAATTCTAACTGCAGACTGTACTAAACATGCAAAGTAACAATATAAAACATTTTACCAGTACATTAAGCAGTCAGGTTTCATTTAGGATATTTTGAAAATATTCATAAATAGGTAGTTTATGTTCTAACCGGTGAATTTAAACCACTTGAGTCCTGACGTATGGGTCACCTATTTAATCCAGTGGCCATTCAACTACAAACCTGGGGTTCTTAGTCAAACTCATTAACTTTATCACTTGAGAATATAGACAGTTTACTTTTTAATCTGAGTATATTAATTGTCTGAGAACAGTTGGCATAAGTTGAAACACATTAAGTTTCTTTTCTGCATAAGCTCTTGTTCTTTGGTGCAATAATTTTACATTTGGTGTCGCTTTTGCCTTACATGGTTCAAGCAATTCATTTTATACCTTTTTTCAGACCCTCATCTCAGACTATATTCAAATTCAGAATCTTATTACATCGTATTTAGTCTGAAGAACTATGCCACTGGGATATTACAAAGCAGTTTGTTGAAGAAGTTGTTTTGCATCTTTATATACTAGCAGGGTTTTTTGGTCAATACAACTCTTTGGTGTAACTAGGATTTATTATGGCATACAGATAACCTAAATACTCTGTTTTAAAATCAAAACTATTAGCAGACTGGACTACTTTAAAAACTATCATTTTTATTTAATGGGAGGAATTTTCAATAGCAACAACTAATGGGACTTGTGCTCCTGAGTCACTTCAGAATATCTCACCCTGTTATCCTAACAATATAAAGTTGCTACCTCTTAAACAAAAATTGTTTTCAAAGCTTAATACAAATTTTATTCCCACGTCAATATATGAACTGGGATAGCAGAGAGCAAATACTCTCAAAAATAAAACACACCTATTATCTTAAAAGTAACATGCTTTTCTGATTTCTTTTTTAAACTTACTACTGTCACACCTAAAACAGTCCTATTCATCATTTGTTTACTTTTTGCATTAGAAAACACTGGGTATAAAACCTGTCACTCTTATCTTGTATAATGTCAAGTCCCCCAATCTGTGTAATCTTTTCACATCAACTGGGGAAGAGAAAAAAACATTGTAAAAATAGAAACTGGGAGACTGGAAAACCTAAAGTATTGGCAGGGGTAGTAGTAGAAACTACTCTTAATTCAATTTTTAAATTTACTAGACTAAGTTTAACACTGTGCATACAAACTATTGGCCAGTGATTTTTTTAAGTGAAAGTGAAATTTTAAATGGAGATTCAGTTCTGGTCCCAGGGAATATCACCATTGATTGACCTCTTAAGATAGTCTACCTTGGCTAAAAAAGCTCAACAATATACAAACCACGTTATTTGATTCAAATGAAGCAATCAGTTATTAATCATGCTTAGTGCACTCACTTAAAGCCCATGTTCAGACTGGTGCTGGGCTCAATTACATTAGCTCCAACAATTTTATGGTATGACATATCGCAAGAGTGACGTTCGTGGGTGATAAATTATGTATGTACATGTACAAACCCATGTGCATTCTGGGAGTGGAGGTCACATTCCAAGAATTCCTTTTCTGGTTGCAGAAGTTTTGTCATAGAACCAGTGGATCAATTGCTAACTCTGTCATACCCTAGCAAATTCTCCCTTATGCTTCAGTAACCAGGAATGTCTCCCAGGCTAGAGATGCTGTTGATTATATTCACAAACACAGTGTGTTGGTACCAGGAGTCTTACAGAGTAGCTGCAGTGAGAAGATGATGGTGTTTCTGCCACTGCCAGAGCACTCTACAAGATGATCTAGAGCCCATGCATCAGTTGAACAACTGAATGTCTAGCTTTTTAGCCAATGAAGCATTAGCTGTGGAAAGGGAGTTTTAGGTCAAACCAACCAGTATGGAACGGTGGGACTACTCTGTATTTCAGAGCTGGGGTGATCAGCAGTGACTGCAGAATTTCAGAAAAGGAAGACCACATTTCAAGAAATATGCCAGGACAGTTTGGGGGGAGGGATAGCTCAGTGGTTTGAGCATTGGCCTGCTAAACCCAGGGTTGTGAGTTCAACCCTTGAGGGGGCCACTTAGGGATCTAGGGCAAAATCAGTACTTGGTCCTGCTAGTGAAGGCAGGGGGCTGGACTCGATGACCTTTCAGGGTCCCTTCCAGTTCTAGGAGATGGGACCTACCCTAGAGCAACCACCTTCCATTATGAAGTCACTAATACGTGTGGAAAGGCATGCTGCAATTGCAATTAGGGAATTGGTTAGCTCAGATAGCCACATGTCAGCAGTTGGTAACAACTTTGGGTTCAGAGAAGCTACTATGGTGGGATCTGTAATGAGTGAGGTATATGAGGAATTTCTTTTCACCCTCATCCCCTCTTACCTGCTGACACTGTACAACAGAGTTCAGTAGCAAACAATAGGAAAGAAATGAAGGCAGAGATATTGGAGTCTGACAGTAAACATAAATAAGGGAGGCCACTTCTTGTAAGGTTAGCCTGGTGGAGGAGTTTTGGCAGATGACCAAAGAGAAAGCCTGGGATTGCAGTGGAGGACTAATCAGAATTGACTGCTATAACCTATCGCTGCACTGGCATGATTGGGACTCAGTTGTGCTTAAGCCTAGGCTACAAAACACAGTCTTAATAGAGCTAAATTGTGGAATTTGCTAGTTAAATTAAAGTTGTGTTAGAGGCACACTGGAGGAAACAAGTTAAAACATAATTAAATACTCCTCCCATCAAAAGAAGGCCTAGGAGGGAGTTTACATGACAAGCTGCACGTTCTCCATCTGACCACTCATCTCTGATGAGTCAAAACATGTTTAATGAGTGTCAAGGTATTCTGATATCAAGCTTAAACACTGTCACAGATTTCCAATACAGGGCTCAAGAAACAGCCACAAACTGCTGTTTGAAAAGGTGCTTGATGAACCCCTCCATCAAAGACCCTGTGTTATAACCTTCCTTCTGGCTGAGATGGGCTGGATATGAAATCCTCTAAAGTCCATTCATGCAGCTCCAAAGTGATGGCCAAAAGTAACTACTGGAGATCAAGTATATTCCCTTTTCCTCTGCTTACAGATCCAAATATGCTGCTGTCTAGTACTGGGAGCACCAGCAGCAACATTATCCCAGAAAAATATCTGAGACTAAAGCTGTGGGTCTCAACCTGAGACCCAATCAGCACAGAGCTGTGGCCCCCGTGACATCCTCAGGGCCATACAGATAGTATTGGATGCGGCCAACATAACACACTGTCGGTCAAATAGGTTGAGACTAGACTAGGTTGAGACACTGGACTAGATTAACCACGTCAAAAAATGGTGCTTCTCATCCCCAAACCAACCTCTCCAAAGAGTAATATTACCCCCAAAGGGAGAACATTTCATTAGGTCTCATTGTAGTTTCAAGCACCACACTAAGGATTGGCACTTTATTCGTACTAAAATTTTAACCAACCACCTGAAAGGTATGTATTTTGTTAAAAATTGTGAATTTGACCTTTTCTCAAAAAAGAAAATTGTGCACTTTCACTTCAAAAAGCAATCTGAAGCAATGTCATGTACTTTTTAAAATAGAAATTTAGTCAAGAGATTAATATGTAATAAAAGTGACACGATCATCTTAGGTTTTATTTTTTTTAACTCCTTACATATAGCTAACATATTAGATTAAAACCAAAAGACTAGTTATTTTTCCCCATTTTTTACTTTCTTGCATTTTAATAAACTTGGACATACCACATGCAAATTTCAATTTTGTTTTTAATGAACAAGTTTAGATTTACTTTCAGGTTCTCATGGACTAACACAATGACAGGGTCACATACACAGCGGAAGAATAATTAAATGTTAACTAACTTTCATTAGAAAGTTTAGCTGTCAAGGAAAAAATTCCATTAAGCTCAGATTTCACAAAACGTTTATCTTAAAATTCTGGACCTAAAGTGATATGACAGCGTCCCTTTTACAAGCAACAACTGTATGTATCCAGAACATCAGGCATACAGAGATGCTTAGGAACTGAAGCATGTATGAACATGATCGTTTGCTACACAGCTTTAATAACCTTGCTTCTGTTAATTCGGTCAAAATCTAGAAAAAATACATATTTTTCTGAGAATTATGTTTACAATTAATGTTTTCTATAGAAAAACTTTAGCCAAGTTTTACTGCAGAGTATGATGGATTTATTGTTTTGGGTATTAATTAAAATTCAATTTACTTTTATTAGACTGTTTCTCAAATGACATCACAGAGTCCTGTTGAAGTCAATGGGGCTCTATGTATAATAGGCATTTTACCACACTACACGACTGCAGGGATAGGTCCAACTGGCTAATTTCTGCAGTAACATTTAAGAAATTCACAGGCAAATTTTCCTAAATTCTACTGCAAGTCTGAAGCAGTGATAAATATGCTTTCTGGCTCATAGAAGATGCTATGCTGCATAATGGCTATTAGATAAAGAATTCCAATGGACTTCTCTCTTACCCTTTAGTTTTTCATAATCTCATAAAAGCTATAGAATCCAGCATAATTTGCTGACTGTTTAAGTATCACTAACTAAATGCTTAAGCAGTAATTAAAGTAAAATACCATTGTCAACAAAAGCTTTTCTATTTCCCACAGTAATATTTTCCATTTAACAGATATCCCTCACTAACACTTTAGGGTTTTTTGTTTCACCTTTACAGTAAAAAGGCCAGAATGATGTAGCAGTACTTGATTAGCCAGGGACTTTGGGCGCTTTACAGCACCGGTGGTCACTTTCCAGAAGTACTCAACAACAGCAACAAGACTTCTCATAAGACAGGATGTACAGCTATAACAGAGGAGACCATCCTTTTTCCTTTTTTCCTCGGTAATGTAGTAAATATTGTTGAAAAATAGACATAACATAATAATTGTAAGTGTGTTCCAGTTTAAATTGTTGGGGGTTTTTTTGT
Organism: Trachemys scripta elegans; assembly: GCF_013100865.1. Lineage (NCBI taxonomy): Eukaryota > Metazoa > Chordata > Testudines > Emydidae > Trachemys > Trachemys scripta. Next base: position 149,186,530 of record NC_048299.1, read on the forward strand.
TTGTTTTTTGCTAATATCTAACAGAAGTACGAGGTAAGAATTAAAATCCGAGTGAGGCATCAGGAAATACAAGAGAAAGCACACTCTTGTGGTTAGTGCACAAGACTGAAGTCAGGAGTTCCAAGTTCCATTCCCAGCTCTGTCACTGACACAATGGTCAACCTTCACCTCTATATGCGATTTGAGATCTTTGCATGAAAGGCACTAAATAAATGCAAGGTATATTTTAGAACAAAAATGAATTAATGTATAGACTCACTAGTCTGACAAAATTGAACTGACAACGGGTATTGAGCCTTCATGAAGCTGACTGGTTACATGTTTTGCCCATGGGGCCCAGTCATGAAAACATTTATTGCTACCACACAGCACTTGCCAACCTGAGTAACTGCATTGATGTCACTAACCCTTTATGCTCTGATCCTGCAGTGAGATATCTGTGGACAGCCCTTGCAGGCATCTGCATGATGCCCCACTAACTTAAATCGGAATGTGCCCCTGTGGAGTTCATTTCAAGATTGGGACCTAAAATGTTTACACTGAACCCCCTCTTGCTGCTCTTATCTTACAGATTCACATCTCCAATACAGTAAGTCACTGTATTAAAAGTGAACAGAAAAAGGGGAAAAAATGAAGTATGGAAGAATTAATATTTGCAGATCACAGATAAACTAATTTTAAGTTGTGGAAATAGACATTAGGTTTACTTGGACATGCCAAATCTAAGAGGAAATTTCCAAAAATTAAGTGAAATCTTATTACTAAACATTGATATATTTTTACATGTTGACAGCCCTGAACAATTTGGCCACAGTGCCTTTGTTTTATTTATTTGTGTGTGCAGTTCTCCCAGGCCAACACATTAGAGAAACACACTGCTGTAATTAACATGACACTCAATGCACAGACACAAAATGCAATGGCAATGTTGTTATACGAACACAGTTTACTCTCATCTAATACATTTCCCACTGAATTACCGGAGATCACTTAGCTGGCCCTACTGAAATATTTTGTGGATGATTTAGCAAACTAGGATAGAGGGAACAGTTAGTCATTAATACATTTTGTTTTATCACAGTATCCTTGGCACTTAAAAGCAAACCAAAATATATATTGAAGGCTGTGCATTTGAAATGTAAAACATCAGTTAAACCAATATGAGAGCCTAGATAAAATCAACAGACTTCCACACAATCATTATCCTCAGAACAAAGGGATGCAGCAAAGCAGCTGACATACATGTGAGATACAGAGAAAAATAGCTCACGTCAGTGAGATTTATTTACTGAATAAAATCATTCCCACAGTCAAGCTCCTCCCCACTTTCTTGCTGTACCATCATCTTTGCTATTAGAACCAATCAATCACAAAACAAACCTATTCCCTCTCCCCATTACATACCAAGTCACATCCACCTTTCCTCACATCCCCTTACCTCATATCCCTGTTATTAACCTTGCTACTAAAATTCCCTGACTCCTCTTGCATTTGACTCACCCACTGTACTTACACCCTACCCACTAAAACTTACTGAGTTAAATGTTGGTCTCTTGATATTACCTAAACTCAGCCATTCAATAAATCCATTCCCACAACAAAATAATCTGCTGCCCATGGTTCCCCCCAGCTACCTCCTATTCTGACCGGAGCCAATTTCATCCCCCTTTAACTCCTGAACACCCTCCCCTTTTGTCATCCTCCCACAGACCTCCGGCCCTCATCTCTACCCCACAGTACACAATAATGGACCTCCCCTTACCACTCTGTCCAATCTGCAAGACCCAGACCACCCTCCCCCTCCAAAAAAATCCATCCAGGTGGCCTCCAAAACCATAAGTACCTTCCAACCCCCTATCTCCTCCAGCATATCCTATTCCTCCTCCACACACCAGTATACTCCAGCCTCCTAGAGCCCCTCATGTATCCTATTCCTCCTCCACCCTCAATGTACCCCAACCTCCTAGAAACCCCAACATACCGTATTCATTCTCCACACCCCAGTGTACCCCAGACCCCCTATTCCTCCTTCACACCCCAGTGTACCCCAGACCCCCCAGAAGTTCTATTCCTCCTCCACACTCCAGGCCCCTAAAGCCCTCCCCCCCGCATTCCCCTTCCTCCTCCACACCCCAGCGTAGCCCACAACTCTCTAAAGGCCCTCAGGCTGCCAACGTACCTTTCCCCATAGACTCACGTAACCCCCTCCCGGTGAACCCCAAACCCACAGACCCCCCCAATCCCTCGAAGCGCCCCCCCGCAGGTACCCAGCCCCTCCTCCATCTCTAAAGCCCCCCATGCGGACGCAGCCGAACCAACTACGCCCGGGACCCTACGGATTGGCCCGGAGACGCTCGCGTGGCCCCGTTCTCCGCCAATCCCAGCCGTGAGGGGGGATGATGGGAGAGGGTCGCGCTCCCCGCAGGCCCTCCTCATTTGCATGTCATTTGCCTATGCTAATACACGGGGCGCACTCACTGTTGAGGCCCGGCTCGGCGGGCGCCCCCTCGGCCGGGGGGTTGTTGTTGTTGTTGTGCTGCGGCGGCTCCTGAGGACAGGACATGGCGACGCGGCACGGCGGTAACTGAGAAGCCTCCGGGTCTGGGACGACAACAACAACAAGCCAGGCTCCACACAGCCCCAGCACCCCGCCTCCCGCGGCTGCGCAGGCGCAGCCCTGAGGCACCGCCCACTCTGACGCAAGAGGCTGCCGGCCGATCGCTCAGCCTCCCCGCGCAGACACCGCCCCACCCACGGATGTGCCAGCGGAACGTTATCTCAAGTAACTGCGCATGTCCTTCCCCGAGGTGCCACCTGGTCATCACTGCGCTTGCGCCACCACCAAGCGCCGTCTTTTTACACTGCGCATGTGCCACTCCGAATACTCCACACCCGCCCCGTCACTTCTCAAACAGCATGCGTTTTCTGGGCCCGGCTGTTATTGGCGCTAGTGCGCATGCGTTAGGGTGGCTTCTCGGGGGAGCCGACCAGTAGGAGGCAAGAATCCCAGAGTTGGGAAGGGATGCAGGTGTCTGGTCACGTGTTCTGTGGCACAGGCCTCAGGGCTCGTCGCTCCCCCGCACCCAATTCACAGAGCTAAACCCAGGAAAAGAACCCAGGAGTCCGGGTTGTTAGTCCGCCCCCCCCCCCCCCCGCACTGCAAACAGACCCCAGGGTCCTCACTCCCACACCATTGTCCAGCCAGAGAACATCAATTCGTTTTTGTCAAAGTCCAAATTTCTTGGTCAAGCTCTAGTCAAGGTCCAGCCGCTAGAGCAGGGGTAGGCACCCTATGGCACTTGTACTGAAGGCGGTACGCGAACTGATTTTCAGTGGCATTCACAGTGCCCGGGTCCTGGCCAGTGGTTCAAGGGGCTCTGCTATTTAATTTAATTTTAAATGAAGCTTCTTAAACAATTTAAAAACCTTTAAACTATTGTATGTAAAGTAAATGTTATATAGTATAGATTTATAGAAAGAGACATTCTAAAAAGGTTAAAATGTTTTACTGGCACGCGAAACCTTAAATTCGAGTGAATAAACAAAGACTCGGCCCCCCACTTCTGAAAAGTTGCTGACCCAGGCTCTAGAGAAAATAATAATCCAAAAATAACGATAAGTAAATAAAAAGATATGAGGGTTCCTTCAAAAGGGTCCACCGGTCCGGATTTGGCCCATGGTCCGCTTATTGACGGCCTCTGGTCTCGCTTAAGCTGCTTTCAGAACGAGGGCTGCACTAGGTTCTCTTTCCTTAGTCCAGGTGCAGAGAGTTAAACCTGGTGAGAGCAGCCCCATTCTTAGACCTATGTAATCTGTAATGGTACAGCACTCTCACAGGATGCTCCTTTTCCCATCCTGTGAGCAATCTGCTCTCCTTACTGCAGAACAGTTTGGGCCAGTTGCTGAGCATGTTTGTTGGAGGTCAATAAGTACGGACGGCACAAAGGACCTCTGTTTTTAAAAGGACTGTTTGTTTGTTTGTTTCATAACACATACATAAAGCTAACATGAATAGCATGGGAAAAGGGAAAGCAAGAGAGAAAACAAACAGGCATATATCACCACAAAGGCAGAGACGACTGTCTCTCTGTAAACAAAGTTGGACCTCTTACTAACCAGAACTTAAAAACAGTGCAAATATAACTAGGGAAATTCTTCCAGTCTTTGCCACAGATTTACTTAACTGAAATTAAGAGAGACAATAAGCCTCATGTTATGGAGGAAGCTTCCACTGTATCAGAAATGGAGAAATAGACAATCCTAAATGGTTGGAGGGGATAAAACTCCTAACACATTGTGAATCCTACCTGGGAAAATCAATGTTGTGGCATAAACACCTTTGGCATGTAGCAGAGAGATCTTTGATCTTCTCTGAGTAGCTTCTATGCCAATAAAGTAACAAATTGATTTCTTGAAATCATTTACAAAGTTCTCCCCAGTGCTTTAAGTCCTAATTGGAAAGACTGATGTAGATTCGAGGCTTGGCACTCACTTGATTTATCCCCCAAATGAAAGAGCTGAGTTGATCCTGTTATGAATCTGAAGTTCCAAAGAATCTTCAGCAGTTAGAGACAGTATTGCCAACCAAGTGTTCAAAAATCATGAGTCAGGCTCACCAAAAATTTTGAGATTGGCTTTAAAATCATGAAATTATGTAAAAATAATAGATTTGGTGTTTTTTATTTGCCTTCCACTTTTTGAGCCTTTAGGGTGCACAAGGGTCACATTTTGAAGTGTCCTCCACAGCCGTGAGGGCTAGAAACTTACTTTTTCTTTAAGAATGAAAGCCGCAATCATCACATATCCAGTTGACTCCAGGAGCTGGGGATTTAAGGAAAACAATAATTATCATCAGACTCACAACAAAAACATGAGAGTTGGCAGCACTGGTACTCAAATAAAGGATGATCTAACCCCCCCCCCAAAGCTACCACAATTACTGGGGTTTTGCTGTTTATTATATATGGACCATGTGATGATTTGGGGGAAATCTATACAATTTATGAATTCAGTCTATGTTGTTTCATGCAATGCCTCCAGTTTGTGGAACCACCATGGCTTACAACCCCCCCACCCCCACGATAGGAGTAGCTCCCAGCGCTGGTGCACTGTCTACACTGCCACTTTACAGCACTGAAACTTGCAGTGCTTGGGGGGGGGGGCGGTTAGGGGGGGGTTCCACAGCCCTGAGCGAGAAAGTGGCAGTGCTGTAAACTGGCAGTGTAGACAAGACCTAACCAACTCCTAGGGAAACCAGTTCCCTCTACCTGATCTCTGCAGGTGGCAGACATTGGGAGAATGGAAAATTCCCAAACAAGACAGAGACAGGACTCTTGGGGGAGGACTCCGAGACCAGACACACAGGAAGATGGGGCAGGCAAAAGAAGGGGATGGACTGTCCAAGGAAAAAATACTTTGTGTTTCAGCACAGAAGCCACTTACTGCAATTTAAGAATACTGAATAAACCTAGGTGACTTTGCCCACACTCAAAGAATATTCTGCAGTGGAAAGGAAACTGAGGCAGAGAAATGCATGTAGGGTTTTTTTTTTTTTTAATAGATCTGTGTATTTTTTTTTCTATTAAGAGCAATATTGTGTTCAAGTACTGTGCAAAGTCTGTGTGTGTTATCTGCTATGTCTACCATATGGCCCCTTGAAGTGGTAAACTAGAAAGCTCACACTAGTAGTGGGATTCTGGGGTAGGCAGGGTGTATTTAGAGTTTGAGGGAGTCCCCCAGGTCAGCACTGATTCCAGGGACTGGGCTGTGCCCATGTGGTTTAAGCTCTTAGGAGAGGGTGCTAAACACACTGTTTGCTTAGTGAACTTAGAGATCCTATGACTGGGGAAGTGCCTGCATTCCATTCAGACTCTAGAGACTTTACACACTGAGGGATTTAGCAGCTGGGTCCACTCCCTGCAGTCTGGTTAGCTCCCTAGAGCAGTGGTCTCCAAAGTGGGGTGCGCAAGAGGATCTTTGGGGGTGCACGGTAGGAGTTTTTCTTTCTTTTTTTGTTTTTTTTTTTGCTTCCGCATTCGGGCGGCAGTCCCAGGGGTTTTTCTTTTTTTTTTTTTTTGCGCTTCGGTGTGGCAGGGGGTGCGTGCTCAAAATTTTTTTACTGATAGGGGTGTGCCGTCAAAAAAGTTTGGAGACCACTGGCCTAGAGGGCAGGCCCAAATAGATGTGAGAGGCTAAACTTGGTATAAGGAATTCAGCTGATGCTCTAGGTGCCATCACTATGTGGGTGTGCCAGATCTAAAGACTTGCACTCCCTCTTCTCCACTGTTGGGCTTGTAACAGACTCCGTAGGACCACATGAAACAGCTTCTTATTTGTAATATTTGCAATTTGCAGAGGGGCCTAACCAGGATTCAGGACTATACTGTACCAGCCTCCATATAAACACATATCAGCGATGGTCCCTCCCACAAAGTGTTCAGTCTCTCTTTTTCTTGTGGTTTAGGTAGTGTTGAAATGTACTAAAGATATTCCATGAGATTTGCATGCAGCTGTAGTTAGTCAAATGAACTTTAATATCAATTGGCAGTTGACAGCTCAAAAAGCAGCAGCCATTTATACAAAGCACTAAAATTCCACAGCATGCGTTGCCATTGCAAAATAGAACCCTGTGCAGGATTATTTTTAAAATCCTGCTCCAGTCCCGCTCCGCCATACCCGCTCCCATTATTGTTTCTTGCATTTACGTTTATCCTTCTCCCACCTGCAAAAATCTTATATCCCGCAAATTCCGCAAGAGAGAGAGATTCTGCCATGCTACTAAAAAAGTTGGTATATGTAGCTTTAAACAGAATTCAGACAATTTATACCACTAAAATAAAACAAATCTTGATTAAACATGTAAAAACTACTTTACTCCTGTTGTAATAGACATCAAATCCATTGCTTGCTTAAATGTATTAAAACCTTCATATTAAAAAAAGAAAACTTGCTTTACATTGCTGAAATTTCGGTTTGACAAGCTGATGAGATTTATCGTTCTTCCACAAACTATCGCAGTCTGTTTTTTTGCCCACCGAATCCTGCCTGCAACAAAGTACTTTTTACCTGCTCCCGCTATTATGGAAGCGGATCCTGCAGGACCAAAGGGAGCCCAGTCCTGCTGCAGGGCTCTATTGCAAAGTACCAATCAGGTATGGTGGGAAACCTAATACTGAATCTCGCTGTCCTCTTGCTCACTCCCTCTCCTAGGAAACATGTATTAGCCTCCTAGTGGATAATGCTAAAATAAAACGAGTAAGCATTGCATCAGAAAAATTCTCTGCAAGCACTCCCCTCCCCATTTTAAAGGAGCAGTAATTTTTTTGAAAGGTTAAAGGACTGTTAAAACTCAGCTGGGAGGGCAGACTGTGGATGAAGGATTTATGGTATGGAAGAAAGCCAATGAACAGGGAAGCAGCAGTTTTCCATAAGGCAGATTTTTCTATTTCCCTTGTTCCAGCCCCTGCTCCTAACAGCTTTCACCTATTACTCCTTTGTGTTAATAAATATAAACATGACAATTTTTCAATGCCCAGTTAAAAAGGAACTTTCTGAGAGTGAATATGCATGAAAAGTTCAAGGGGCTAGTGGGCACAAATAGAAATACCTTCAATAAACAAGAGGCAAATCACATGGATCAGCCCGTGGACATGTCTCCTATTACTCAATTAGAAGGGTGTGTTTGGAGTTGGGAACCTACGTGCCTTCTATGCATTGTCACGTACCACGGACGTGATTAGTCTCAAGTAACCATACCTTGTGATGTCCTATTCCAATTTATGAGAATAGATACATTAAAACTAGGAAATGTGGTTTTAAAAAATCCTATACCCCTAACAAAATATTCCAGAATATTAAATCATGCACCCCCAATTATCCAAAATATAGTTTTAAATGTTAAATTGGGAAACTTCCCCCTTTTCTGAGGGCAATAATCTCAGCCCTTTACTTCAACCACTGCATCTGGTCTTCTCTTCCAGTGTGGCTGGAACAGAGAAGTGTTCCTCTTTAATGTATACAAAGAGGAAACTGGAAGTTGCAGTCCAAATTTAGCTAGGCATTGAATAGGTGGAAGAGGAACCCTTCTGTGTATTTGACATGGCTAGGAGATGAAGACAATAGCCACTTCTCAGTAGAAAACAGACTTAGGGCCTGTTACTGCACCACGGGAAGTTAAAGGGAACATTGCCACAGGCCGTGTTTACACTCACAAGTTGCACTGGTTTTACAACAGATTTAGTTAAATCAGGGGAAACAGTATTTGGTTAAACATTGGCTTATACTGGTTTAAATACTTATCTGTAAATTTCAGTTTTTCCACAGGTTGTTGCACCATTTAACTAAATCCGTTTAAAAATCACACCTTTAGTCAAACAGGAGCAAGACGGTGTTTTAGCAATGTGAGAGACTTCAGTCAGGGGGCAAGACTGGTCTGATAGGATGTGGGTCAATACCCACTGAAGTTGATTGAAATGTTGCATTTCCTTAATGGGGAGTTGGATCAGGCCCCTAGAGAGAAGCATCTGCTTCCTGTAATTCTGTTCTTGTGGAGGGACCAGAATCTTCTTGCAAACTCTCCTTCCCTCCCAGCTATCTAGGAAAAGGCCTGATGTAGCGGTGCAGATGAAACAGTGTGGTTTGTTTCAATTGGGGGGGAGAAGGGAGAAGAGAACGGACAGACTATTAGTAACCTGAAAAATCTCATGAAATAAGGGGAAAAGTGGATAAAGAGCAACCTGACAGAAGTACATTTATTCTTATGCATACTTTTTATTAATAGAAAATAGAATTAGCATTAGCATATAAACTGATCAGCAGGATTTACAGTGTACGTCAATGGACAGTGTGATTAAAGAATTATAATATATAGTTGGAAAATATCTGGCAACCTCAATCAGTAGCTGGTTTTGGGGGAGAGGGATTTGTTAGTGATACGGAGTGGCATGGCAAAGTGCCACCAGTACAGGCGAAGCAAAATTCAGACTCTCCTAAAGCCACTTTATTCTTTTAAAACCATGGGCACTCCTGACTAGCACAACAGAGGTCCCAGAGGCAGTTTTACTTTAATTCAGTATTGCTAGAAAGTTGTGCTTCAGGCTGTTCGTGAAATCTACCTGTTCACGGTCTGCATCTTCGTTCCATCCCAGATTCCATTTCGTGTCTTTGATAAGCGACATGTTCAGCTATTCAATATGTCATCCATAATACACACACAAGTTAAACATGCGAGTAAAACAGCACTCCTTACAGATGCCACAACCCCCTACAGAACACTCAGATTGTCCCAAAACAACAGATGTGATTAGACATACGACCATCTTTGCTTTATCAGCCCTGGCACAAAAAAATCTAATGGCCTATCCACTCCCATGACCAGGGTAATGAACAAACCTCAGCCTTGATCCTGGGAACACTTGTGTATGCAATTAACTTTACTCACATAAGTAGTTCCAAATACTTCAAGGAGACTAATAATTTGAGCAAAATTAAGCTAGTGCACAATAGTATGTGAGATTGGGGCTTAATATTTGACTTGCCCATCAGTTACGATCCCCAGGAGTGTTAAATTTTGGTAAGGCCAACAAATGAAAATGGATAAAGGTATAGCTCATACTCTCACAAAATTCCTCACAGGTCAATGTTACAAAAGAGTTATATATTGTATCCACGCAAAGCTAAACTTAATGAATATTTAGAGTGTTTAACATTTTCAAAACACTATACAAGTTTGAGTGAAACTAAGGCATAGCGTTGCATCAGTGATCCTGTTAACGATGTGCAATCCTGCCAACATTTTACAGCAGAAACAATGTTTAAGTTGATTGGGTTATTGAAGCATTATAGAAATTTTACTTACAACTAAACCACAAAAATAATTTAAACGTAGTTGATTTAGAAGTATAGTTCCCCCCAATCAAAAGTAGGCTTTACTATGGACTAAAACGCCATTGACTGTTTGTTGAATGGTAAGTACAACTTATTAGACCTTATAGTGCACCAGAAGAGCACAATTAGCAAAAACATATTGGAGGTAAAAACCCACAAGCTTTTAAAAATGTTAGTATCCAATTCATCATCTTTGGATAAGCCTTATTTACTTAAAAAGAGTTTAAATCAACTTACAGACAACTATTAATATTTATTTCATGCAGTTTCTGTACTTCAAGCATTTTCTGATCATTTAAAGTACCTTTTAAAGTTGATCTTTAATTGCTTTGAAAAGCCAGAAGAAAGGAGCAGCACTCATATGGTAATCTACATTTCCATTCAGACACTGATAGCAATAAAATACAGAAAATATATATGTACTTAGAATGCAGTGTAAATTCTCATCTATAATCACTTGATATTAGTTTTGTACTACATCATACTGTTGAACAAGAATTTTAACAACAATTAAAAAACACTGGCTTTGTAGTCTAAACAAGGCATTACATAAAATTAGGATGAGATTAAACATACTACAAAGTTAGTCCCCAATAAATGGATTTGAATTCTACAAATTCAAACACTCAGACATAAAGGATAGTTTAATTAACAGATAAAGGGGCTTTAAGGAGATGGAACAGGTCAATTACTATTCATGACTATGGCAAAGTCTGGTAGCATTTCAAGGTTTTTAAATGGAAATGGTCAATAAATACCAGAGTCAGAATGATAATTTTCATACATGAGTGACAGCCAGACAGTTGCAAAAACCCTCCCTCTCTCCTCTGCCTGCTGAAAAATAATAATTAATACTGTAAAAACATTACAAAAAAAACATCACTTTATTTTCATGCATCTAAGGTAAAACACAGAATATCTGTATAAAGTAAAGAGGTAGATTAAAAAAAGGAAAAAAAAACCCAGATTCTTCATTCTTTGTCACTTTTATTCAGTAGTTTTTTTTGTTCTTCCTTATTCTCTCTTTTTTGGTGCCAAACATGGCAAGGAGTGATTACAGTCAACTGCTTATTAAAACATTTGTTCGCAACATAGACCCCTTTTACCACTGACCCCAAACTGACCCATTTCATGTGCTTTATTTCATTTTTTTCTATACGCCACCACCAGGGATGGGTGGAGGGAATGAAGGGGGGGGGGGGGAGTCCAGGAGGAGGAATGCTACAAGCCACAGCAAGAATGAGCTGCATTTAATAAAAAAAGGGCCACAAATGATACAGTAATGAGGTTACACAATTAAATCCCATAGCATGACTGAAGGCTTTCCCTGTGTTTGACGTCATCACAATGGAAGGCATAAAAAGTGGAGTAAACCAATGTTGATACAGTCCAATCTAGTCCATTAGGCAAGATGGTGCAAGTAGTCATTAAATTAAAAAGTGCCCTACCCTCACCTAAATGGCTAGCAAACATGGAGAACACCACTGTGATGGATCAACAGAGCTTTCTCCATGTAGCTAAAAAAAAGTGTGTCATATGGCACAATTTTAAACACTGGAAAGGGGTGCCACAATGGACCTCTCTCTTTTATTCTCTTTCATTTACAGGTACAAATGCTAGACTCAACTATCTCAACTATGCAGGAAGTGGACTCTTCTGTTAGGAATGCCAACCCTAATTCACTTTGTCTTGAAATATATACAAGTTGTTTGTAGTAGCTACAGCAATGATATTTTCCTTGGGATGCCAGGCTGTATGTAGTATCTTCTTGTTGAAGTCTAGGCTGTCAACGCTAATTTCATCCTTCTTTCGCTTGCCACTCGCACAGACTTTGCGGGGCTTCAAAACGGTGCGGGGTTTATTATTTTCCCGTGATGCTTCTAAGGTGATGTCTCGCTTTGTGTTTCTGTCAAACATTCTGAAGAAATTGTTGTAAGATCCCGTCATGACAACACTGGAAATAAGAAAACTAAAGATTAATCCAAGAATGCCACATTTTAAAAAGAGAGAGTTATTTGTATTACGGTAGTGCCTGGAGGCCTCAACTGAGAACGGGGCTCCACAGTGCTAGGCAGTGTACGTATAAATAGAAAGAGTCCCTGGCCCAAAGATCTTACAATTCAAACAGAGAAGACAAAGGGAAGCGAAAATAAAGTATGTGTTCACATTTTACAGCTAGGGAGTTGAGGCGCACAGGAATATTAAGTGATTAACCCAAGGTCCCATGTGAACCACTCATCACTCAATTCCCAGTCCAATGTCTTAATCACAAGATCATCCTTCCACTCTACAAGAACCCAGAAATCCTGCCTTTCCATTCCCCCTCACACCTTCAGAAAATATCTTTTGAGTTGCACAGTGGTGGGGAAACAAGATCACCTATTCTGGGCCTGCTGCTGTAAGATGCTATATCACCCATGCTGTGTGGTCTTGAAGTCAATGGGAGAGGAGGGCACTCGGAACCTTACAGAACTAGGGCCTTTAGCTGCCAACAGAATTTTTTTCACCCCAAACAGCTATTTTAAAAGCCACTAGAAGTACAACTCAGATTTTTATCCAGAACCACTCACTCAATCAACTACCTTTGCAAAGACCTTGTTACTGGGAGCTCTCACTACATAAATTCTTTGTCATATGAACTCACATTGTGCCAAAATTAACCCCAACAAACAGTCCCCATGCAAAGCAATACTTCAGAAAAACAATACTTCAGAAGAACATCTAAGTTATTAACGTCAAGAAGTATCAAATACTGTCAATACCCCAACTCAAAACAGCACTATTTTCTGAATCACAGAGGACCAATTTTGATTCTTTGGTAACTGAACACTGTTATTAAATGATTATGGGCCCAATCCTACAAGGTGTTGAGCATCCTCAACTCCAACTGACTTTGGGCAGTTAGTTTGCTCAGCATGCTTCAGCAGATGCTCAATATTTCACAGATTAGGCCCTATAGATTATACCTGTGTGACCCAAGGACCTTTTGATGCCAACAGGGGTACACAGGAGTATAGGGATCACATGACCACTTTTGGTGACACATGTAAGATTTTTACTGAAAGCCTGTGTCACAATGGTCATCCCTGTCACTGTGAGATGCATGTACAGATAATATGTGAGGAGTTATGTATATGTACTAAAATTTATGTTCTCTAGGTCTGTGGTTGAAAGCAGGTCACTCAAAGGTAGCATGTCTAGAGACAAAACTTATCAGACACTTCTCTCCCTGGGTGACATACAATAGGAGTCTATTAGCATACTAAGTCAAATACTAGTAAAGAGCTGAAGGGGACTTCAGAAGGAAATTAACAGGAAAAGGTAAACAGTGGGGAGGAAGGCACTCAGGTTAACATCGAAAGTCTCTTCTGCTATATCTGGCAGTGCAGAGACACACCCTGGCATCCATCCATCTGAAGAAAAATTGCCAGTGGGCTTAATTTTATGAAAGGGGGACGCTGCCAATTTAGTTGAGAACCCCAAGGAGAGGACTTGGGGAAGCTATCTTCATAGAAGATTAGGGTTGGAAGAGACCTCAGGAGGTCATCTAGTCCAACCCCCTGCTCAAAGCAGGACCAACCCCAACTAAGTCATCCCAGCCAGGATTTTGTCAAGCCAGGCCTTAAAAACCTCTAAGGATAGGGATTCCACCACCTCCCTAGGTAACCCATTCCAGTGCTTCAACAACTTCCTAGTGAAATAGTTTTCCCTAAGATCCAACCTAGACCTCCCCCACTGCAACTTGAGACCATTGCTTCTTGTTCTGTCATCTGCCACCACTGAGAACAGCCTACCTCCATCCTCTTTGGAACCCCCTTCAGATAATTGAAGGCTGCTATCAAATTCCCCCCTCACTCTTCTCTTCTGCAGACTAAATAAGCCCAGTTCCCTCAGCCTCTCCTAATAAGTCATGTGCCCAAGGCCCCTAATTTCATTTTCGTTGCCCTCTGCTGGACTCTCTCCAATTTGTCCACATCTTTTCTCTAGTGGGGGGGGGGGTCCAAAACTGGATGCAATACTCCAGATGTGGCCTCACCAGTGCCGAATAGAGGGGAATAATCACTTTCCTCGATCTCCTGGCAACACTCCTACTAATGCAGCCCAATACGCCATTAGCCTTCTTATCAACAAGGGCACACTGTTGACTCATATCCAGCTTCTCATCCACTGTAATCCCCAGGTCCTTTTCTGCAAAACTTTCACTTAGCCAGTCAGTCCCCAGCCTGTAGCAGTGCATGGGATTCTTCCGTCCAAAGTGCAGGACTCTGCACTGGGTCTTGTTGAACCTCATCAGATTTCTTTTGGCCCAATCCTCCAATTTGTCTAGGTCACTCTGGACCCTATCCCTACCCTCCTGCGTATCTATCTCTTCCCCCTTAGTGTCATCATAGTGTCATTTGAAAACTTGCTGAGGGTGCAATCCATCCCATTATCCAGATCATTAATGAAGATGTTGAACAAAACCAGCCCCAGGACCGACCCCTGGGGCACTCTGCTTGATAATGGCTGCCAACTAGACATCGAGCCATTGATCACTACCCGTTGAGCCCAATGATCTAGCCAGCTTTCTATCCACTCATCCAATCCATACTTCTTTAACTTGCTGGCAAGAATACTGTGGGAGACCATATCAAAAGCTTTCCTAGAGTCAAGGTATATCACGTCCACCGCTTTCCCCATATCCACAGAGCCAGTTATTTCATCATAGAAGGCAATCAGGTTGGTGAGGCATGACTCGCCCTTGGTGAATTCATGTTGACTGTTCCTTATCACCCTCCTCTCCTCCAAGTGCTTCAAAATTGATTCCTTGAGGACCTGCGCCATGATTTTTCCAGGGACTGAGGTGAGGCTGAGCAGTCTGTAGTTCCCCAGATTCTCGTCCTTCCCTTTTTTAAAGATGGGCACTACATTTGCCTTTTCCCAATTGTCCGGCAACTCCCCCGATCTCCATGAGTTTTCCAAGATACTGGCCAATGGCTCTGCAATCACATCAGCCAACTTCCTCAGCACCCTCGGATGCATTGCATCTGGCCCCATGGACTTGTATATGTCCAGCTTTTCTAAACAGTCCTTAACCTGTTCTTTCACCACTGACTGTCTCTTGTAGGAGACCAGAGAATGTCTTGAGAGTTATGTTACGGTTCTAGAAAGCATGTTATGATTTTATTTTGTATGCAACTATTTATTTCCAATATTCTTCCTATTACTTGAATCTCTGTTCTTTGATACTAAACTTATTCTTGTTTTCACTATAAATATATCCTTGGCCTGGTCTACACTAAGAGTTTAGGTTGACTTTAGCAGCATTAAATCGAATTAAGCCTGGACACGTCCACATGGCGAAACCCTTTTTTCCCCTCGACTTAAAGGGCCCTTTAAACCGGTTTCTTTACTCCGCCTCCGACGAGGGGATTAGCGCTAAAATCGGCCTTTGCGGGTCGGATTTGGGGTAGCATGGCCGGAATTAGATGTTATTGGCCTCCGGGAGCTATCCCACAGTGCTTCATTGTGACCGCTCTGGACAGCGCTCTCAACTCAGATGCACTGACCAGGTAGACAGGAAAAGCCCCGCGAACTTTTGAATTTCATTTCCTGTTTGCCCAGCGTGGAGAGCACAGGTGACCACACAGAGCTCACCAGCACAGGTAACCATGATGCAGTCCCAGGATCGCAAAAGTGCTCCAGCATGGACAGAACGGGAGGTACGGGATCTGCTCGCCATATGGGGAGATGAATCAGTGCTAGCTGAACTCCGTAGCTGTAAACGAAATGGCAAAATACTAGAAAAAGTCTCAAAGGCCATGAAGGACAGAGGCCATAACAGGGACGCACAGCAGTGCCCTGTGAAAATTAAGGAGCTAAGGCAAGCCCACTACAAAGCCAGAGAGGCAAACAGAAGGTCTGGGGCAGAGCCGCAAACATGCCGCTTCTACGCGGAGCTGCACGCCATTCTAGGGGGTGCAGCCACCACTACCCCAACCGTGTGCTATGACTCCGTCAATGGAGAAACACACAGGGAAGAGGGTTCAGGGTACGAGGAAGATGATAATGATGAAGACAATGAAGATAGCTCAAAGCAAGGAAGCGGAGAAACCGGTTTCCCCAACAGCCAGGATATGTTCATCACCCTGGACCTGGAACCAGTAACCCCCGAATTCACCCAAGGTGTGCTCCCAGACCCTGAGGGCACACAAGTGACCTCTGGTGAGTGTACCTTTGTAAATATATTACACGTGGTTTAAAAGCAAGCGTATTTAATGACTAATTTGCCCTGGCAATCGCGGCCAGTACAGCTACTGGAAAAGTCTGTTAACGTGTATGGGGATGGAGCGGAAATCCTCCAGGGACATCTCCAGAAAGCTCTCCTTCATGTACTCCCAAAGCCTTTGCAAAAGGTTTCTGGGGAGGGTTGCCTTATCCCGTCGTCCATGGTAGGACATTTTACCATGCCAGGCCAGTAGCACATAGTCTGGAATCATTGCATAACAAAGCATGGCAGCGTATGGTCCCGGTGTTTGCTGGCATGCAGACAACATCCATTCCTTATCTCTCTTTGTTATCCTCAGGAGAGTGATATCATTCACAGTCACCTGGTTGAAATGGGGTGATTTTAAAGGGACATTCAGAGGTGCCTGTTCCTGCTCGGCTGAACAGAAATGTTCCCCGCTGTTAGCCACGCGGTGGGGGGGAGGGGTGAAGTGATCACCCCAGAGAATTGTGGGGAGGGGGAAGGAGTTGGGTTTGTGCTGCATGTTAACCCGGAAACCGCAGTCCCTCCTTTTACATTGCAAACCCATTTTAAATGGCCAACCCAACGGGTCCTTGGTATGGGAAATGAGGGCGCTGCTATTTGAAACCATTCCCACATGTTATGAAGGTTAAAAAAGCCAAAGACTGTGGCTTACCATGGCTGCCTGCAAGCCGAATTCTGTTGCCTGGCACTGCGTGAGTGATCTCTCACACCAAACCAGCAGGCCCTCAATATAAGAGGAAAAATGCGACCTTGTAACGAAAGCACATGTGCTGTGTAATGTGAACAGCAAAATTTAACGTGAGAGAGTGTACCCATTGTTCTCTAAAATGTGTCTTTTTTAACCACCTCTCCCTTCTCCTCCACCAGCTGCAAATGTTTCTCCTTTGCAGAGGATAGTGAAGATTAGAAGGAGAAAATGGCAGACTTGGGATGATATGTTCTCGGGGCTCCAGATGTCCTCCCACGCTGACAGAGCACAGCAGAATGCGTGGAAGCAGTCAATGTCAGAGTGCAAAAAAGTACAATATGAACGAGAGGAGAGGTGGCGGGCTGAAGAGAGCAAGTGTCGGGCTGAAGAGGATAGGTGGCGTCAGCTTGCTGACAGAAGGCAAGAGTTGATCTCCGGCTGCTGGAGCATCAAACTGAAATGCTCCAGCGTATGGTTCAGCTGCAGGAAAGGCAGCAGGAGCAGAGACCGCCGCTACAGCCCCTGTGTAACCAACAGCCCTCCTCCCCAAGTTCCATAGCCTCCTCACCCAGATGCCCAAGAACACAGTGGAGGGGCCTCCGGCCACCCAGCCACTCCACCCCAGATGATTGCCTAAGTATCAGAAGGCTGGCCTTCAATAAGAGTTAAAGTTTTAAACTGCAGTGTGTCCTTGTCCTTCCCTCCTCCCCCACCACACCCGGCGCTTTCCTCCTCCCCCACCCCTCCCGGGCTACCTTGGCAGTTATCCCCCTAGTTGTGTGATGAATTAATGAAGAATGCATGAATGTTAAGTAACAATGACTTTATTGGCTCTGCAAGTGGTGCTCGAAGGGGGGAGGGGAGGGTGGTTAGCTTACAGAGAAGTAGAGTGAACCGGGGAGGGGGGGGAGGGGGGGCGGGTTCATCAAGGAGAAACAAACAGAAGTTTCACACCGTAGCCTGGCCAGTCACAAAACTCGTTTTCAAAGCTTCTCTGATGCGCACCGCGCCCTGCTGTACTCTAACCGTCCTGGTGTCTGGCTGCACGTAATCAGCGGCCAGGCGATTTGCCTCAACCTCCCACCCCGCCATAAATGTCTCCCCCTTACTCTCACAGATATTGTGGAGCACACAGCAAGCAGCAATAACAATTGGAATATTGGCTTCGCTGAGGTCTATCCGAGTCAGTAAACTGCGCCAGCGCGCTTTTAAACGTCCAAATGCACATTCCACCACCATTCGGCACTTGCTCAGCCTATAGTTGAACAGGTCCCGACTCCTGTCCAGGCTGCCTGAGTACGGCTTCATGAGCCATGGCATTAAAGGGTAGGCTGGGTCCCCAAGGATAACGATAGGCATTTCAACATCCCCAACGGTTATTTTCTGGTCCGGGAAAAAAGTCCCTTCTTCCAGCTTTTGAAACAGACCAGAGTTCCTGAAGACGCGAGCATCATGTACCTTTCCCGGCCATCCCACGTTGATGTTAGTGAAACGTCCTTGTGATCCACCAGGGCTTGCAGCAGCACTGAA
Source organism: Trachemys scripta elegans (assembly GCF_013100865.1). Lineage (NCBI taxonomy): Eukaryota > Metazoa > Chordata > Testudines > Emydidae > Trachemys > Trachemys scripta. The sequence continues at coordinate 149,204,886 of NC_048299.1, forward strand.
AAGTACCCCTTGCGGTTTATGTACTGGGTGGCTTGGTGCTCCGGTGACAAGATAGGGATATGGGTTCCGTCTATCTCCCCACCACAGTTTGGGAATCCCATTGCAGCAAAGCCATCCACTATGTCCTGCACGTTTCCCAGAGTCACTACCCTTGATATCAGCAGGTCTTTGATTGCGTTGGCTACTTGGATCACAGCAGCCCCCACAGTAGATTTGCCCACTCCAAACTGATTCCTGACTGATTGGTAGCTGTCTAGCGTTGCAAGCATCCACAGGGCTATCGCCACTCGCTTCGCAACCGTGAGGGCTGCTCTCATCCTGGTATTCTGGCGCTTTAGGGCAGGGGAAGGCAAGTCACAAAGTTCCATGAAAGTGCCCTTACGCATGCGAAAGTTTCACAGCCACTGGGAATCGTCCCACACCTGCAGCACGATGCGGTCCCACCAGTCTGTGCTTGTTTCCCGGGCCCAGAATTGGCGTTCCATGCCATGAACCTCCCACAATAACACCATGATTTGCACATTGCTGGGGCCTGTACTTTGTGAGAGGTCTATGTCCATGTCAATTTCCTCATCACTCTCGTCACCGCACTGCAATCGCCTCTTCGCCTGGTTTTGCTTTGGCATGTTCTGGCTCTGCATATACTCCAGGACAATGTGCGTGGTGTTTATAGTGCTCATAATTGCCGCAGTGATTTGAGCGGGCTCCATGATCCCAATGCTATGGCGTCTGGGCTGAAAAAAGGCGCAAAACTAGTGTCTGACGGAGGGAGGGAGGGGCGAGTGACAACATGGCTTACAGGTACAGGGAATTAAAATCAACAAAGGTGGCTGTGCATCAGGGAGAAACACAAACAACTGTCACACAGAAGGGTCCCCCCAAAGATTGAACTCAAAACCCTGGGTTTAGCAGGCCGTTGATTTCACGGAGGGAGGGGGAAGCAAATGAATACAGAACAAATCTGGTCCATCTATTTTTTATATCTTAAACTGGCAGCAGACGGTGCAGCATGACTGATAGCCATCGGCCTTTTCTGGGTGCTTAGCAGAAAATGCCGTATTTCGACTGCTAGCCATCATCATCAAGACGGTTCAATAGGACTGCCGGCAGGACTGAGTCTCCAGGAGACAAAACATGTCTGCCCAGGTGCCTCTGATTGAACTCACTGAGGAATATGACGATGACGGGTATCAATCATAATACACCATCCACTGCCAAAAGGCAAGGAGCTGCCGCTGTGTAGCAATGCAGTACCACGTCTGCCGGTACCCATATGACATATGGTGATGGTGAGCTGAGCTGAGCTGAGCGGGCTCCATGCTTGCCGTGGTATGTTGTCTGCACAGGTAACCCAGGTAAAAAGGCGCAAATTGCTTGTCTGCCGTTGCTCTGACGGAGGGGCCTGACGACATGTACCCAGAACCCCCCGCGACACTGTTTTTGCATCATCAGGCATAGGGATCTCAACTCAGAATTCCAATGGGCGGCGGAGACTGCGGGAACTGTGGGATAGCTACCCACAGTGCAACGCTCGATGCTAGCCTCAGTACTGTGGACGTGGTCCGCCGGCTTAATGCACTTAGAGCATTTTATGTGGGGACACACACAATTGACTGTATAAAACCGATTTCTATAAAATCGGCTTCTATAAATTCGACCTAATCTCGTAGTGTAGACGTACCCTAAGTGCTGTATGTTAAGATGACTGGGGATCCTGTGTTGACTCCTTGCAAGCTGGGGTGTGCTATTCCTTTGGGAGTAGCAAATCAGAGTTCTGTGAGCGTTCAGTGCAAAAGGGTCTGAACACTTCAGAGGGATGCTCGGAAGAGTCCGGGATTGGTGTGTGCCTATTGCTAACCTGTTCAGAGAGAGCAAGGCCTGTGGAGAATTGTGTTGCCAGACGCTAGTGGATTCAGGGAGCTGAACCACAGCGGGCACCGGAAACATCCTCACACTAAGGGCAGGTTGTAGCGAGGTGCCTCACAACCCTGGGAAACGTCACAACCTGTTACAAGGTTTTCTGATTAAGACAAGCATTTGAATTTCTGCATGTAAGCAGTCAGTATTGCCCTTGTGGCTGGCAACTGAGTGTACCCTGGAAAGAAATTACTAATAGCCAGAAGGAGTAGAATTTTGAATTTGGCTCAAAGTACATGGCTAGAATTGCATGAGCATCAGCACCAAAATATACCCAATTTTTGATAAACTAGCCAACTCTAAGGTGTTGTAAGACCATAAAATTGAAATATATCAGATTTTCAGTTAGGCAAATAGGCTTAGAGATTATCCAAATATTTGGATAAACAGCTGTTTCGTTTAAAGAGAATGTTCCCCTCATGATGAAACAGATGGGGATCCAAAGAGCTGCTTCAGATTTGGCAACTGAGTGGCTCAATGTTTTTTTTTTTTTTTTTAAATCATCATTCAACATAGGCTAACAGTAATATTACTGGGGAGACAGCCATGCAAGGCAAGCTTAAAAAAAAAAAATGAAATTCTTAGAGGGTTGTCTACATATTTTCAAGACAGGATTATTAATGAGGACAACGGCTCCCAAAGCCTAGTAGGCAACTTACAGTCATAAGAAATATATACTCTCCAGGGTGAAGAGTACCGAAGGCCTCAATCCAGCAATAAAATCTGCATGGGTGGATTCTCACTCCCTGCACATCAAATCGCAAGACTCCCTCGGTAAGGGCTAATATACATTACATTAGCTCATAACAGTGTAAAAAACAACCAAACCTAAGAACAAAAGGATTCATACATTTGAGGCTACATTTTGAATTTCTCACGTCAGAAGGAACCCATAGTCTGCTCCCCATTCCCAAAACTAAGGCTTAAATATGTGAAGAAAAACTGTTAGACTTGCCTGTCCGATCCATTCCAACAGCACTCAAATTTGTCAAAAATGCAGTCATTCTCATACAGAGAACAAAGTTTACTTCTGAGGTATTCATGCACCTAGGAGAAAAAAGGTTTCTTTAATATTTGAAAAAGCATGATTTGTCTGTGAAAGTATCCAAGCAAGCTACACGGAGAACAGCTTGACTCTTGAGGAAAACAGAACGGGACCCCCTTCGTATACTCTCAAGTCCACCCTATAAGTTGACAGGGAGCGTCACAATTGGCCCCATGGCACTGGACTGTCCCTAAACTGAGCAAGTGTCCTGCACAATACTGCCTCCTGTTGCTCAGGCAGAAAGGTGTGAACTCTGGTCTCCTCTCTGATGAAGCAAAACACCATCACTATGCTAACTTGTGGCCCAGAATGCAAGTCACGCTTATTGCACCCTTCCCGAGTCCCACCCCACGAGAAAAAGCATATCATACATGTTAAAACGTAGATCTTAATCCTACAATCAGACCACAGAGAGCAGACCCGTGTGTCTTTGTGCCCCACTGTCTTTGCTGAAGCTCTACATAGGAACAGGGGTCTGTATACACCGATCCAATTGTGGGATCGAGGCCATACTCAGTACATGACATACTTTCAAAGTTTATAATACTAGTGTATGAAATTTCACTGGATACCTGGTATGTTTCCACAGGTCTGTTTTCCATATTTAAATCCCAGATCTTCACTGACAGATAATCTCTAGTCATCATATATCGACCACTATGGCTGAATTTTACGTCAGATATGGAAGAGATGATTTCAGAGAAAAACGATCTGTTGCTAGGGTCTTCTGGTTCTTCAAACACTATAAGTAAAAGACAGGCATGCCGATGAGCAAAGCACATCTATTCAAAACTAAGTCAATTCCATACAAACTCTCATGCTTCAAAACAATCATTTCAATATGAACCTTGGAAAAAATCTCAAATGGTTCTGGGACAGCATTTTATACACACACCGATTGAGGAATGTCTCCCATACCCTAATACAGCACACTCATCATACTACACAGACTGATTAGAAACACTGCAGGTGCTGTTAGTTATCTAGTGTTTGATGGCCAGATGAAGGAAAAAGAAAACTTATCACCTTAAGAAATATTGGCACAAGGACATTAAAAGTTGCATACTGATGTATATGGCAAATGCCACTTATATCCATGGCCTAAGGCTGTAACATCAAAAATGCTGGAAGAATTAAAACCAGTCAGATATAAGATCTTTGGACCACTGAGTCCATCTCCTCAGAAGTCCAGGATACAAGTCCCCGCTGAAACAGGATATACCCAAATAAGCTTATTATACATTTACAGTGTATTAGCTGAGCTAGAATAAATAGCCTTGCTGCCATTATATGTAATATTTCAGAAAGAAAAAGCTCTGTTCTGTGACCTCCATATGGTGAAGTAAATGTTGGATTTAGCTTCTAAAGAGACAGTGAATCGAGTGTATGTAAGATAGAAGTAAAGGCAAGTCACTATACATATTGCTTTCTATAGATTGATCACAATAAAAAAAAAATCCAAGACAGAGTGAGGACTCTAACTTTTGGAGGGTGTACTCATTTGCAAGTATTGAGCGTTAGCTACGGGCCTGAGTTGGAACTGAACTAGTAATTTAAAAGTTAAAGGCTGCATTAAGCTGTTTCCAATCCTCTCTATTAGCCAGTCCTCTGGCATTAGTTTTTTAAGTTGCAGTAACATTAAGTTACTGTTTTCACTCAAGCAAGGAGATAAACCTAACATCCCACTAAGGTTTTTTTTGTTTTGTTTTTTTCCTCTTTTCCCCCATACTAAGGAAATTCACTATACACTCACAGTGAGGTGTGTTAGAAATTTATTGACAAAGGCCCCAGTTTACAGTACTTGATGCTTCGGCACTACACATAGCACTGTCTACACTAGAAAATTAAGTTGGCTTAACTACATCACTCCTGGGTCTGAAATATCCACACCCCACACAGAGTAGTTAAGCCAGCTTAACCCCGTGTAGACAGTGCTAGGTCGATCTAGCTACCACCTCTCAGGGAGTTGAATTCCCTTTGCTGATGAGAGAACCCCTCCCGTCAGCGTAGGTAGCGTCTACACTGGCTCAGCTGTAGCATTTCAAGTGTAGATAAGCCCATAGCTTTCTCTAGTACTGAAATGCTGAATGCTTTAAAAAACAGGGGAGAGGGGAATCAATAACGAAGTAGAACTCACATTTCGAATGTCTGTCACAGAGTGCCGATGCTCTCATGTCACACAGACGAATTGTTCCTTTACTACTGCTGTATACAAATGTGTTACAGCTGTTAGGATGGAACTCTGCAGCTGTTATCACCTCTGTCAGCTCTTCCATGTTGGCAGGCTTAATATCTACAATATCTAGAGAGCGTTTTATTAAGGAATTCTCTCTACAAATTTTCAGAACACACTTATACAGCTTTATACATTTATTCCACAAAGCCTCTCCAATCACCAATAAATGGGTATCTAAAACAAACAGACAAACATAAAACAATCAAAAGAGAAAGGCAGCAGTGTGGCAGCAGGGAACTGGGAGACAGGACTTTGCCACTGGCTCCCTCTGTGACCTGGGGTAAATCACAATTTCTCTGTGCCTTTGTTTATCTACTTGAAAAATGGAAATGAAGTCTTCTTTGAATTTTCTATAAAACCAGTCAACATATCCTGAAATATAAACATGCCGTCATTTTACATTTTTTTTTATGGTCTAGTAAACAACAACCACCAATATATTTTATAAGCTTAAAATAATTAAAATCCAACATTCTAAATAAATTATTTTGCACTACATCAGCTGGCCTGTGTCTAGTTTCATCAAATGCTGCAACGTAACCCAGGCTGATTGTCACGGGAGTCATGGATTTTGTGATTTCCTGTTGGGTTTTTTTCCCCTCAAAAACTCCTTATTTGCCCACTGCTCCAGCTCCTGCTCCCCACACAGCAGTGGCTGAATATGCTGTGTGATTCTAGAGACCTAGAACCTTTACACATGTGTGCAGGAGTGGAGCGGTGGGGCGGTAGGGGAACAAAGAGAGAGAGAAGGGGGCTGAGAAGTTCTGTGGCAGACCAATAACTTGAGGGACTGAGGATAGTACTTTTCCCGCAGACCGACTCACGACGTAGCTCAAGATCTGTTTCAAAAGACAAATACTTTCAAATCGTTCTCTTTCCAGCCCTGCTCCTCTTGTGTTCCTGGAGCTTTACCTTTTCCTCCCTTCTAATAACCAGTGCCATGACTTTGCCATAATTTTTTGCCAGGAAAACAACGAATACTAATCATAACTCCGCTTTGCCTTATGTTGCCTAAAAAGGATCCTCGGGTATTGGCATTCCAGTAGCAATATTCTCTGCAATTGCAACTGAAAAATAACTAAGAAATGGAAGATGTCTTAAGTATACAACACTTCAAGGGAAAAGAGAAATCCACAACTTTGGTTATGGCAAAAAGTCTTTCTCCAGTAAAAAGACCAATGGAAAAAGATACTAAAACTTCTGTCTGTAATTTCTAGGTGCCACAGATTAATCCGCAAGTCATCTGCAGATAGGTATGTTTCATAATCACTATTGATGGAGATAGAGTTGATGTGATACGTGTGAGCATTTGCAAATATTCTTCGTGGACTGGCTTCAACCATAAGATCCATGGGTCTGAATACTGGCACCTGCAAAATACAAGAAAACACAAAATATAAGCTGTGCATGTAATATAGATAAATGTATACTGACAGCCACCCATCCAATGCACCTCCACCAGCCTGACAAACAAGGACCCTGAAGCCACTTCAGAAATCAACGTCCTATGCATAGCAGGCAAGGAATTGCTGGTGTACAATATGTGGGACACCACAGAAAACTCATGGTTAGTATCACTATACAAAGGATGGTCTTGTAGAGAATGACTGGCACATGGAGTCAGGAGTTCTGACTTCTATTGCCAGCTGAGCCACAGACCTATATATGGGACCTTGAGAAAGTCACTCAACTGCCTCTGCCTTAGATCCCGATCTATTAAATGAGGCTAAATACTTACCTACCCTCAGATGGTGACTGAGGACTATCACACTAGATAGAGGAGCTACTCACCCGTAGTGTTGTAACTGTAGAAGGGTCCCTATACCGCCCATCTTCTTCCTTCAAGTTATAGCCCTCCGGTCTTTTGTCCCTTTCACTAATTTTCCATAACTTTATTGTTTTATCTGAAACAAATTAATGAGTTGTCCAAGTTCAAATGAAAGTTCAAGCATGAGGCCGCTTTCTTTTCACAACTGGTATTTTTAAATCATTTCAGTATTCATTTTTCAAGTGAGCGTGTCAGGATTATCTATCTACATATATAAACAACACAAAACTCTATAAGCTAATATTTGGAGATGCATATTTTGTTGGATGTGACTGTTGCCTCAACTTACAATTAGGTTGAAATGAACTGGGAAAGTTAAAATGCACTTGCAACCTGGTCTACACAAAGTTTTTGTACCAGTATTTTGGTTAGGGGGTTGATTTTTTTTTTTTTTTTTTTTTTTTTTTTTTTTAAAGCAAAACAGTTAAACCACAACAAGGCCCCATGTAGATGCAGTTCTGTCACTATAAAGGTGCCTTATGCCAATATAGCTTATTGCCCTTCCTGTACAGGAATAGCAATGTTGATAGAGAGCATCTTTATGCCAGTATAACTGTCCACACTAGGGGGGGATTGTACTGCTTTAAGTAAACTAGTATAGTTAAGCAGTACAACCTGTGTATAGACAACCTCTTAGACTGACATTTAGTTTAAAAGAGACAATCAGATCAGAAAAACCTTCAAATTAACAAATCAATGCTACATGTAAACTTGTTTACTATTAAACTCTTTTAGATACCCAGATACGATTAAACCAAGCACAAATTATCCATTTATTGCATTGTGTAGATTGCAGATGGCATTAAACATCGAATTATAAAAACTCATGATTTGTGGAATAAACTGATCAAAACAGTATCAGGAAGTAATTTTCCTCCAAATGTGTAGCATCTCACAAATATAGGGGTTTTCTTCACCGTCCTCTGTAGCATCAAGCTATTGGCCACTGCTCGAATCAGAACAGATTTTACTGAGTAAAGGACTGGCCTTTGAATCTTAAGTTCCTGATGTAGGTAAAGCATCAGTTGCAAAGTGGAAGAAAGAAAATATTAAATTCTCAGTTTAAAAAAGCACAAATGCTGATGCTAGTCAAAGCTCAGTATGCTGTAAGTAATGGCAGAAAGAATAGCAGAGAATTTGAGATTAATTCTACAGAGCTGTATTCTGCTTTCAAGCTTACTGTGTACAATAAAAAAAACTTACCGTTTGTAGACAATAAAAACTGAGCAGCATTTTTCTGGGGTAACCACCTAATTTTGTTGATCTTTTCTTCAATTTCTAAACTTTTCAAGTAGTCAAATTCTGGTTCATGGCTTTGAAAAGTACTGTAAACATTGTATTCCCCTCTGCTGAGAGACTGGATTTTGTTCTAAAAGGAGAGAAAATATTTGTTTCTGAGAATTATATGATTAACGCTTATATGCAGTGCACATTTGTACCAAGATTGTAGGGGGGATGTTTACACAGAGTGCATATGTAGACTAATGGTTCAAACAGGAGACTGGTAGCCAGGACTATGCCTGCCTCTGCCAGTCTTGTTGTATATCCTCTGACAAGCTGCAACTTCCCTGTGCCTCATTTTTCCAAAAAGACTCATCCATTTCACAAGGGTTTGGGTAAAGTTTCAGCACCACAGAAGTACATATTGTTGCTTTTGATGCAGCACAAAGACACTATAGTTGCACAGCCACTTCATTTTAACCAATCTCCCCTTTTCACTCACTCAACTTTCTCTGTTTTCTTTTTGGGCTGTCACTTTCCATGCTTTGTTTCAATGTGATCAACGTTTCAACTTTCAGAAAAAATCCTTCAGTCCTTTAAGCTACTTGTACACAGTTTACAACAGAGTCACTTGCCCCCTGTAAATAACTCAAAACAGCTGAACTTTGAATCTTCTAACTTCACAAATAAGCAGTCCTCGAAGCTAAACGGGGGAGGGATAGCTCAGTGGTTTGAGCATTGGCCAGCTAAACCCAGGGTTGTGAGTTCAGTCCTTGAGGGGGCCACTTAGGGATCTGGGGCAAAATCAGTACTTGGTCCTGCTAGTGAAGGCAGGGGGCTGGACTCGATGACCTTTCAAGGTCCCTTCCAGTTCTAGGAGATGGGATATCTCCATTAATTTTTAATTTAAGAAACCTTTGGTAAGTTTTTTTTTAAAACTTTAAAATTGTGTTAAGAGAGTCTCATCCAGCCCACAGAACATGTAGTTTCCAAGGGAGTATAGTCCCCAAAGTTTCCAGAAGAGACTCTCTGCTGCACATCGGGTTAAGACTGACCTGCTACTCAAGTGGTGAGAATCCCAAATGCAACCACAGCGCAAGCCAGATATACATACACCTCTACTCCAATATAACACGAATTCGGATATAACGCAGTAAAGCAGTGCTCCGGAGGGAGGAGGGTTAAGGGGAGGGCTTGCGCACTCGGGCAGATCAAAGCAAATTCGATATAATGCGGTTTCACCTATAACACGGTAAGTTTTTTTGGCTCCCGGGGACAGCGTTATATCGGGGTAGAGGTGTATATATAAATCAGCTGTTCCACCCCTGAACAGTCTTAGTTCCTGTTTTCTTAGAAACCCTTTTTCCTTCCTTTTGGGAAGCTACACTGGAAAAAAAGAAGTCAAAGCTTCTAGGTGAAATCTCAAAGTTACAAACAAGAGAGTTACGAACAGACGCCTCATTTGGAAAAAGTATGGAATCAGGTAGCAGCAGTGACAAAATAACAAAAAATGCAAACAGTCCAGAACGAAAAAAAAAAAAAAAAAAAAAAAGGGGGGGGGGGGGGGGGGACGACGGACAGACAGCAGTCTTCTTCTGCATAGTAAAGTTTCAAAGCTGTATTAAGTCAATGTTCAATTGTAAACTTTGGAAAGAACAACCATAACGTTTTGTTCGGAGTTACAAACAACCTCCAGTCCTGGAGTGTTCCCAACTGAGGTTCGACTGCAGGGGTGGCCAACCTAAGCCTGAGAAGGAGCCAGAATTTACCAATGTACATTGCCAAAGAGCCACAGTAAAACGTCAGTAGCCCCCCATCAGCTCCCCCACCCTGCTCCCAGTGCCTCCCACCTACAGGTAGTCCCCCGATCAGCGCCTCCCCCTCCCTCCCAATCAGCTGTTTTGTGCCATGCAGGAGTCTCTGGGGGTGGGAAGAGGGGGAGGAGCGAGGGCAATGCAGGCTCAGGGGAGGGGGCACGAAGGGGTGGAGTGGGGGCAGGGCCTGTATAGAGCCAGGGGGTTGAGCAATGAGCACCCCCCAGCACATTGGAAAGTTGGCGCCTGTAGCTCCAGCCCTGGAGTCAGTGCCTACACAAGGAGCCGCATATTAACTTCTGAAGAGCCGCATGTGGCTCCGGAGTCACAGGATGGCCACCCCGTTCTACTGTATCACCTTTAGCCAGCATAACTTTAATATTAAAAGCACACTTGTGATTGACAGCCTATGCTCTGAGGGCACCCTGGATGGATGGGAGAGCTGCCTGGAATGATGGGAAGCCTTAAATCTTACACAGGCCGCTGCTCTCCCTGCTAAAAAGCTGTGTTTTATGTAGTGATTCCTTAAAGCCACTCTCACACTGGAGGAACCTGACCTCCTCTTATGTGAAAAGTGACCAGGAAGGAAGTGGTTTTTGAAACAGTTCATAGCTGAGCACACTTCTAGCTTCAAATCTTGTGTGCTTTCATATCCCACCATCACCATCTTAGGTTGACAGGTGAATCATGCCTTTGCTGTGATGAGCTCTGGGTTGTGAAACTTGTTCATCCCTTTATATGACTCAGGTCCATTCATCCACGATTATGCCCCTCTGCCTCACCTCAAAGTTATCTCCTGGTATGATCATTGTTGGCCCCAAACACATTACATTTTCTGGGACTGGGTGACAGGGCATGGATTACTTGATGATAACCTGTCTGTTCATTCCCTTTGGGGCACCTGCCATTGGCCACTGTCAGAGGACAGGATAGGATACTGGGCTTGATGGACCTTTGGTCTGACCCAGTATGGCCGTTCTTATGTTCAAATCCTTTTGTCTTGTATTACACATCCTTACATTTTAATGAAGATAAGTAGTTATTAGAATTTATCCTGTTGTAGAGTAAGCCAGAAGCAAGGAGAAGAAAGCTGCCTTAGAAATCACACTATTTAACACCCAACAATTATTTTGGCCTTCCCATCCTAGAAAGAGGAAGGAACTTGCTGTTGTGTTTTGGTCATGCCTAACAAGTTAAACAGGGTCAAGCAGTCAGTACACTGAATGGGAGATTTCCAAGGTAAAGCTATTGTGCTGAAGGATGTGCTGGTCATGATTCAGTGGTGTGCTCTACTTCAAGTCAATATTAATCTCAATGATTCAGACTGACACACACTTGTTTGTGGATTAATAAAAAAATATACAGGGCTAGACGGTACTATAATGTAGGAGACACCCTCTTTAGGATGAAAAGCAAAAGCTCCTTTGAGTCATTTAGGATATCATAGAAATAAACATAAAAATGCAAGAGGTATAAACCCCAGTCTCCCTAAGTCAAATTCCAACTAGGATAATTACAGTCCACCTCCATGAGTTTGTACAGTTTCAATTGGATACAATATTCATTTCCTGTCCTATCTTATGTAACATTGTTTGCTTTATACTGTTGAACAGCTGCCACATTCCAACTCAGAGATGGTAGCATTTTGGTGGTGGCTGAAGTTACACATGCTTGTATAACTATACAGAGGAATCACATTTCAGTGATGCTCGCTACATGTTATAAAGAACTTTGGAACGCTCGGTGTCTGATGAAAGGTGCTATATGAATCTAAGGTATATAAAAAATGCTCCCGTGTAAATAACCTTATTTATAAAACAGCTCCTGCCAAGGTCACACACAAGTAGATACAAAATAATAAATTTTGCTGTATTATTAGGGCAACCATTTTTCTCAACTTATTCCCTGAAATCTCAGGAAAGTAGTCAACGTATAGGCTCCCAAAGCTCTATTTTGGAGGGTAGGTTTTCTGCTCTTCACCACTGACATATTTCTATGGTCCCCATCACCAGAGTGCGATTTCTGAACACAAATGAATTAATCTCCAGAATGTTCATGTGAAGTAGGAAATATCATCTGCTTTCTACAGATTGGGGGGGGGGGGGGGGAGAGAGAGAGAGAGAGAGAGAGAGAAACGGAGGTTAAATGACTTGCCCAAGGCCACACATGAAGTCTGTGGCAGAGCTGGGAACTGAAGGAGAGATTACTTACCTGTAGGGTACCTGGAGTTCTTCAAAATGTTTTATGCCTATGGGCACTATTGAGGTTGCCTGAGCCCTAGCAGAGGCAGAGTCACTTGAAGTGGGGGCTGTGCTCCAGACGCTTCGTAATAAGCTAAGATGCATCTTGAAACTCACTTTGACAGTCTGAGTAGAAATTGGTTGCCCCTTCACCCTTTCAGAAAAGGAGATAAAGAGTCTGGGAGAGGCCCTGGAGGGACTTATTCTATCAAGGTAGACGGCAGGAGCCCCTCTCACTTCCAGAGTATGAAGACTAGCCTTTTCTCTCTCAGAGTAAGCCTTGGGGTAAAATACTGGGAGTCGAACGCCCTGACTGATGTGGAATTCTGATAAGACCTGAGGTAGGAAGCGAGGATGGGGATGTAAGGTCATTTTGTCATGGTAGAAAGTTGTCTAAGAGTAGGTCACAGCCAGGAGTACCCCTCGCTCTCCTACTCGCCTGGCCGAAGTTATGGTTATGAAGTCTTGAAAGATGAATGAAGAAATGAACAGCTGCCCATGGGTTCAAATGGAGAATAATTCAAGGCGTTCAGAACTAGGAAAAGGTTCCAAGGTGGAGTTAGCTCCTTGACATGAAGGAAAAGGTTAGACAAACATTTAAAAATCCAGGCTACGCTAGGATAAGCAAAAACAGAAAAACCTTCATCAGGTGGGTGAAAGACTGTAACGGCAGCTAAGAGGACCCTAATGGAACTGAGTAACAAACCTTGGTGTTCTGTAATTAATCAAGTCGTTGATTATGTCTGTGAGGAGATATAGATCAATGGGCACACCAGGCTTGGAAACGCTTCCACTTTTGCAGGCAGGTTTTCCACTGCTCAGGAATAGTCTTAACTTCAGGAAAAGAGTCCAGATCTACGTCCGAGAACTACTGAGGAGTCAAACCTTGAGGTGTGGTGAAGATATATTGGGGTGGGTCATGGTGCCTGATATCCGTGTCAGGAGAGCCGCCGTGAGCGGACAGCAAAGATGCACCTGCAGAGAAAGGGGCAAAGTAGATTTGGAAACAACAAGTAGATTTGTGGCCATAACCTCTCCTTAAGTACAAGCAATGGAGCATCACATTGGACAGTGTTGCAAAGAGATCTATCTCCAGGAGGCCCAAAGGCTGACATACGCTCCAAAAGACCAACATGCTAAAGATCACTCATGGTGTTCATGAGCAAGCACTTTCACGGAGCCTGCTATGGTGTTTTTCAGAGTCATCTGGCCTTCTGAAATGAGGGATTGAAACAGCTCTTTGGGCTTGAGGCAAATGATCAATAAAATGTTAAAAGTATAGAAAACTATATTTTGCCATCAGGACTGATAGTTCATGATCCTAAACCAGAGAGCAGTTGATGAATAGCTCTTATGGCTTAAGAGGCCAACATGCTTGTGCTTTTGCCGAGCAGTCGATTTGAAGCAAGCTTGTTGATTTCTCTTGTTGAGGGTGTCCACTACCAAGGAGTTGGGGGTGTCTGCCATGCAGGCTGGTGAAAATAGTGCCTCATTAGGGTCCATGCATTCCTCATGGCTGTGGTCTCAGGAGAATGGTACCACGGAGCATTTGTTGAAGGCCCCTTAGAAGAGTCCCTTTGTCTGGAGCCTTCCGCTGCTGGTACTGAGCGCCATTTGGTGCAGTTTGCTAGAAGACTTCTCAGCGCGAGGTGTACCAGAAGTATTTTTGATTATCTCAGTACCAGGGCCTGCATGAATCTTAGCAGTACCTATACTGGTGTGAGAGATCTCCTTCTTCCCTGGCCTCAGAGATGACTTTCCTCTCCTTTTTGAGTCTGTCTCCGGAGAATGGGGTTTCTTCATTTTGGGATGTGTTGTTTCCTAAGCTGCCCCATTGTCTCTGCTTACCAAGGCTGAAGTCACCAGTGCAGTCTGAGCGGTAGAGGCCAATGCACTTGGGGTGAGGAAATAGAGAATTGGACCCCACCTGTCTCAAGGAACGCTCCATCCAGAGAAACTTCAGTCAGTCTTCCCTCAGCTTCCGAGATGCCTTAAATCCAGAGCCGGCCTTGCACTTGGATGGGATGTGAAACTCTCCAAGGCAGCAGAGGCAACTGGAATGCCCATCACCAAGGAGGAAAGAACTCTATTAACAGGTCTGGCAGGCTTTGCAACCCAGTGTCTTTGGCATATCCCCCGTTGCCAGGGAGACTACAGATAAAGGCCGAGTGTGAAGGCGGCCCTGGCCGCAAAAAGAAAATTGGAGGGGGGACTCCAAAAACACACATCTATGCTCAAAACATACAAGAAACAACTAAAGAACAAAACAAAACAAAATGGTAAAAAAACCAAAACAAACAAAGAATTACATGGCAGCTGGAAGGCTAACAGCAGACACCACACAGCTCTATCTTAAGCTGAAGGTAACAGACAACGAACTGGAGGCTATATCTCCCTGCACCCCAGCACGAGGTTGCGTAGAGTGCAGGCACTGACATTGCTAACTAAAATCTCCAATCAAAAGCGCACAGGTGCACTCGCATCCAAAGGTGGAGCGCCCATAAGGACTGTAACTTGAAGAACCTAGATCTCCTGAGTCAGAATCCAGTTTCTTAACCATGAAATGTTTACTCCTTGTATTCTAGTGTAACTAGAACTGGCATGAAGCCAAGGTGCAGACGCTGGCTTGATACACATAAAATTTAAGCAAATATTTACCGAGTAACTGTTCAAATTAAGGCACACACGCCCGTCAATAAATAACACTTTGTACTGAAAGCAGGAAGCTCTGCATAAACACACAGAAAGGTACTCAACTACACAAGACCAACAGCAGCACCTGCCTTTCTGACCCTCTCTGAGGATATCCTAGCCATCACACTGGACTCTGATCTTCACTGGCATTTCTGACCTGAAATTAAGGGGAGTTTTTCAGAGCAGCTGAGCATTAAAATCAGGTATTCAGTGACTTCCGCTTCCTTAAACAGATCCTAACTTGTAACCAGAATTGCTAGACTATTAACAAGTTGCTGCCCATACCCACCTCTCCAAGACCTTTCTGATTTTTAAACAGGGAAAGATTCTATATCCTGCAAGTTCAGTCATCTGAATTTTCACCACTTCAGTGGCCCATAAAACAACTGAGGCAATGTTATTTCTGATGCAGCATAATGATGCAACACATAAGGCTGCAACAGAATTTGTCGCACCACAAAGGTGGCAACTTGTAGCCAAGAAATTGCGAAAGCAGTTAAACCCCTAGTGGGTTGGTCCTGGGGATTTCAAGTGGACAAAAATTAGCGGGACCCAGCTACAGCTGGCAGTGAAGAAAAGCTGATTTAGGAAGGAACCTGAAGAGAAAGGGTGAAGGAAACTTTTTGGGGGAAGCCATGAAGAACTTCAAAATCCTTACACTGCTTAAAAGGACTAGCTGTTTTGTGATGCCCCTTAGCATCACAGAACAACTTTTATGTGCCAGGAATCATCAGCTTAGAAATCAGAATATTTGCTATGCAATGAAAATGTTTCAGTTATATGGGCTGTCTGTCTATTTGCCTGGCCAGCTGCAAAAATAAGAACTAAACATGTGAAAGAGAGGCTACTTTTGACCCAAATGAAATAATGTACTTCTAATGATTGTTTAATCTTATTGTTGTATATTGTTTTAGGGGTGGTGATTTTAAAAGGTGAAACTGATTTTAGGACAGGGCTAATCCTGGGTTTTTAATATTTGTATTTGTTTTACAAAGTTGTGTTGATGAAAAATTTGTGTTTATGTTTATATTTACAGTATTATGCACAATGATCTAAGGCTAAGATACTACATCAATACATTTGAATGTGTCAGTTCTAGGATTCACGAGTTATGCAATATATTCTGCATTAACAGATTATGGTACAGAACTACAAGAGTCAACTATAAAGACCACCTACTTAGGAAAGTCAAGATTCGCTATCTGTTTAGTCTTTTAGATGGTAATAATTAGCTAAATTTTCTAGGACACTAGCTTGTATAAAGGCTATTTATTTAGCATATCTACATTCATAAAAGCATACGTCTGTAGTGGATTTCAAATAACCGTATAGCCAACAGTAAATTATAATAAGGACATCCTGCATTTTACATTACATTAAAACCATAATCCAGCTAAACAAAGTTGCTATAAGGCTACTTGTCCTGACTAAAAGTCAGATAAACCCCACTAGATGGCACTAACTGACCCTAGTGATTTATTTGCCAAAGACAAGTTTCAATTCTGCACAGGTTGGAAGCAAACAAGTTGTTGCAGGTGGTGGAAGAACAACCTCCTTAGAGAAGTGGTGAAATTCTCATTGCTTAGGACTTTTACAACCAGACTGAATGAACACTAGAAAGTTTCCTCTAGGAAACCCACCCCATATTGATAGGGAAATAAAAGGGACTCTTACTCCTCCTACTTCTATGACACTCAAGCCAATCTGAAACTTTTTTTCCTATTTCCAGTGGGCTATACAACTCAATCATACAGATCATTAAAAATATTTTGAATGTTTAGCAACTTTAAAAAAAAATCTTACAGGTAAGGTAGTTTTGGCTAATGGTGTGGTCACAATTATGGCAAGCTTAAATAAATCAGTTACACCTCTCTGAAGAGACATGGTCCAAGTATAGATTAGGGCCCCTAACTCTAATGCCAACTCCAAGTGGTCTAATTCCAATGCTGATTCTCTGCAGTCTCTGCTAAATCAAACTTTCTGTCTCAGCTCCCCTACCTTTAAAATGGGAATACGTACCCCACCGGAATACTGGGAGGATTGTTTGTGGAGTGCTATGAAGACAAAAGCACTATGCAAGTACTGATTATTAATATGACATGGATAAACGGTTACCATGAGTTCCATATCTTAACTGGCTACACATATGGAGTGGGATTGTCAAACACGCCTAAGTGATTTAGGAGCACAAGTTCCATTGGCTTTTAAATAGGATTTATCCTCCCAATTCACTCAGGCGCTTTTGAAAATGTTACCAATTTAATATGCTGTGACATTCTGAGCCAAACATCAGTGCAGAAGTTAAACATGCTGTGGGAGCAGAGGGATCAAATCTTAAAGTCCTTCCAAAAGCATATCCTTTGTTTATATACAAAATGCCTCTAAATGGTATCAATGACGAGCAGCTTCCTCTCTGGTTTTGACTGAGTATTAGCTGAGCTACTCACTAGCTTTGAAGCTGGTCTGGAAGAATTTCAAAATACAGCCTCAAATTTGCATTACAAAATGTTACCCACCTGAATATAATAATACAACTATTAAGATATTTACTAATTTCTATTAACTAGAAAGCAGGCAGTGATTTGCTTTTCAAGTAGATTAATACGCCTCTCTACTGCTTATATCCACACACAAAAATGAAGATTACTTATTTGAATATGAATGCAATGCCTTTCATAAGCAGACACTTCCAAAGAGGCCAACACTGGCAATGACCTGCTTTCCCCTTTAAAGATTAACAAAAGGCTCTTAAACCAAGAAATTCTACATTATTTTGTTGAATAGAAGTAAGCCTGTTCTATTGGATAGTCATTTGCACAGCTCAGAGCTTGTGAAGTACTCAGAGCTTACATGAAATCAGAATTTCAACCTACGAAAATCAGGGCAGCAAGTTTTTTTTTTTTTTTTAAAGTACAGGTCTGTCACATCTTACGCGCATTTAACATGCGCGATTTCAGCTTTACGTGGTCAGCAAAAAGAAAAAAAACAACAATTTTAATACTGTACTTGTAGTTTGGGCGATTCTGCCCGCCATTCAACTCTATGTAATTTTGACTATACGCGGTTTTCGCTTTACGCGCTAACCGTGGAACGGAACCCCCGTGTAAGATGAGACTCGCCTGTACAGCGAAGGCACAGCTATCTAGTATTAGTCGCTGGAGGAAGAGGTGGAAAGCATTCTGTACCTGATGCAAATAGATTTTGTGGGGGACAACAGCCATATACACACACCCCTATCAACTAAATACTGTATAGTATACATTAAAAATATAACTTGGAGGGCAGTAATGTACACATTGTTCATAAGTCTTCATCCCTTCTTACTAGCGGATTTACACAAACACACACATATATCTCTCTCCATAGATATATATATCTATCTATCTATCTCCAGAATAGGAAAGACTGGTCCATATAGGTATCATTATTTCAAGGCATTTTTTCCCCATGCTCATTTTTATCCCTCCTTAACTACATATAGGCAGCAATTTGATGTATAACTCACAATGTATTCAATACTGTATATAAAGTTACGTCTTTAATTCAGACAATTAGTGTATCAATCGAGAACTCTGACATTCACATGCTTTTCAACAGCTTTACATATCTTCAAGAGGCAGGTGAAATAGTGACCTACGTGCTTTGTATATTTCTATTGCATACTATTCTTGCCACACAAGTTCTCTAGTCCCCATAGCTATTAGTTTTAAATATCTCATACGAGCAATGCCAGAATCAATGTATTAGTGTTTGTCACACACTTTGAGAGCCACAGATGAAAGGCCCTATAGAAGGTCTAAGTATTATGATTGTCTCTAATTTGAAAATCATTCAGAACAAGGACAGAGTTCAAGGATTGTAATAAATACTTGATGTACATGAACTTGTCTTCAACCCTTGCAATTATTCACCAACAATAGGATCTCACTAATCTGCACACTTTATAATTTGCACAGAGTGGTTGTGTCTCCTCACTTCTCAGCAAAGATTTAAAAGCCTCCAGGGCAGAAATTTCACTGCATGACTTCATTATTTTTACAGGGTATATTACAATACATGGTGAAGTCTTAAAAATAAAATACAAATTTCCAAATAAGTGAAGTTCACTGCAATGCACTATGGTTGTTTTATTGTGGTTACTCTAATTCATAGAATTCAGTAATTTTCAGTGAGCCACTTAGTCAATCAGTGTATAGTTCTACTGTATATTTAAATATCACTAAACTCTAAGTTAAGTCAGAATCCAGAGAGATTACATCACATTCAGCAGCAAAAAGTCCATGTAGATCTGTGAGCCATGCCAGTGGCAGATTTAACTTTGGGGCAGCGTCTGATCAAAGGGAAATTTGGTTAACAGGTAGGGTTGCCAATTTTGGTTGGACATATTCCTGGAGGTTTCATCACATGAGATGATCTTTAATGAAAGGTTCATCTTTAATTCCTGGAGACTTCAGGACAATCCTGGAGGGTTGGCAACTCTATTAACAGGAAACTGCCTTGTCAGCCAACTCAAGGATAATGAGAACAGGCACAGACACACAAAGTTCTGCCAACAAGCCACGGGAATTCATTTAAGGTAAAGATAATTAGATACAGTACCAAGGGACGAGATCTTATTAACATCCTCTACGCCTCTCCAGCTGAAGTCAATACAATGTATTAGTGGTAATACTACTCTTCCATCCTCAAAAACACTTCACTCTCCAAAACTCCCCCTGAAAGTAATATTCCCATTTTACAAGTGGGGAAACTGAGGTTGAGTGCCTTGCTCAAGACCAAAAAGTGTCTCAAAACCAAGCTTAGAACTTCCTTAATCATAGTTTTGGAATCCCATTCATTTTTGAGTGCATTTAACAGACTACTGTGCAAAATAAATCAATATATATATATATGCAATAATTTGCATTTTAAAGCAAGAACCTTATGTCATAGGTGCATTTTGTAAACTACCCACAGATTCCAATCTGAATAAAAGGATATTAAGTGCTTGGTTACTTAAAATAAGCAGTTATCTTTAGACATGAGCAAAATCATTGTAGTCAGGAAGGAAAACTTACTCACAGTTCAAAACACAGCATAAGGAACTTTTGTGTTTAGTTTTAGGAGAGAATTCCCCTCTGATGTTAAGACCTTTACATGATAAGTTTTAGCTGGCAGAAAAAAAATCTGCTCTTAAATCACCCCAAAACAAGCTGCAAAGAATCAATGCTGACAGAAGAACCTTGACCAATTTTTGCCGGATATATATTCAAGTGGAAAGGGGCATCTTAGGCCACGTGCTCACTTAAAGTCAGTTCTCATTTCCCAACACCTACGCTGAAACCTGCATTAAGAAACATCCCCAAAAGGCAGCATGCTATCTGAAGTGACCACTTCCAGGGGTCCCCAAGGTTTTTAGTCCAGTTTTGTTAGCACTATAAACTGTGTTTAGACTACAATTTAAAAACAGGCCCAGACCTTTAAAGACCCTAATAATGTAATCAATTTTGATAGTTCTTTTGGTAGCGGCTTTTGAGTTTCACTGTTTATTCTCCCAGCACCTTAAAATGATCAGATATTTATAATACAACTACACAATTTGTCATACAAGTATACACACCTCACTCCTACGGTCACTTTGAGACAGGGGAAGAGTTTTAATACATAACTTATTTTAAATAGTTAACACTCACCTCCTGCTCCTGTTGAAAGATGACAACTCTACCTCCTTTGTCTCCTGTTGCTAGTAATTCTCCAGAATGGTTAAATTCTACTGTAGAAATTATATCCGCTGCATAACCAAGAACAAAAAAAGCCATGAGTCATCATTTCTTCTAAACATCTATTCAAAAAGTCAAGAAAATTATAAATGGTTAAGGAGTACAAACAGAAAATCTTTCCTGACAGCTTGACAAAGGCTCATTTTAGTCTAAATCAGTTTTATTCGCCGAATAACATGCTCACAACAGGGAAAATGTCCAAAATTGTTTGCTGAGACAGAAAAAGGCCGGTAATAGTGGGTTTTTGGTTTTGGTTTGTAAAGAGGTGTGGAATAGCCAAAAAATGTTAAGCTAAGTATCTCAAAATCATTCCACATTTATTGAGTTAGAAAGATCATAGTTCCAGATTCAGTCATACTCACTGCCTGTTTCAGGAGTCTTTGGTCATCTATTACTAAAACTGAGAAACAGCCCTAATCTCTGGCCACGCCATATATGAAGTAGAAATTGGTTTTCACGTGTTTCTGGTAATACTGACATCTGCATATATATTCTGCTAATTTCACCTAGACCTCTGTCATTCATTTTTAACAGTAGAACTGAACACATGCCCATTACCCACACTGATCTCAAAGCTTGTCTCTTCAGGACTGTATGTACACATCAGAAAACTTTAGGCAGAATTGTTTTACTAGGGTGGACATGCTCAAACATCAGCATCTGAGGAATGCAAGGAAGCAGAACCAGAACAACTACCCTCAAGTTAAGACCTTAAGTTCAAATGCCAGTCTTAAAATAAAAAAGGGGGGGGGAAGAGGGGGGGAGGTAGAGGAATTACTGTTCTCAGACTACTTCCTCATCAGATTTACCTTGGGTTTTTACCTGCTAAAATTGTTTACTAAGGTTTTATTTCCCCCCCCCTTCGAGAGTGCTATATACATTGGGCAAGTTTTGTAATTCTATGTACTGGGTACTCATCTCTGCCAATCATCCCTTTAAGAATGGAATTTAGCCTACAATATATAAATAAACTGGTCTTGCAAGAGAGGCAATGTCAAATGTCAAAAGTAGGGTGAAAATTAAGCCCATACCCACCAATCTATATAAATTCCTAGCACATATACAAATACAAGTCTGTTTTTATCTGAGTTATATCTTTCCTCTGCAGAAATTAAAACTAAGCATAAATTATTTTGAATGTTGTGCATGGATTCCTTTAGGCTTCCTGAATCCTACACATGACATGCTATTAAATTAAAAATTAATTTAAAACATTCAGAATTTAAAATATTTCAAGTTTAACCTTTAAACTTACGACCCCGTTCCAACTCAACCAATCGCCAAAGCATTTTCATTCTAGTTAGTTTTTAATACACAATACACTATAGACATAGTGTCAGCAAGGATACAGAGGGGAAAAAAATAAATATCCAGCAAAAGTATAGTATGTATTTTTCCTGGTCGAGTCTGGAGATTAACAAACCCAGGCTATTTTCTTCTCAAGCAACAGAATAAGTACATGAGGGAATCAGAACTTGCACTTCACTGTAGAAATAAATATATGTATACCAGGTTATAAACACTTCCTTCTATGAAACCACAATACATCTCTACCCCAATATAACACGCCCCAATGCAGCGCTCCAGGGGGGCGGGGCTGTGCACTCCGGTGAATGAAAGCAAGTTCGATATAACGCGGTTTCACCTATAACGGAGTAAGATTTTTTGGCTCGCAAGGACAGCGTTATATATGTAGGTGTATGTATATTCTCCATTAACTAGAAGAGATATTTCTGTTTATTCCAGGAATAATATCTTAAATACATTATATTTAATTTGCAGACACTTTCCACTTCATCAGGGAGCAACAAATACAAGACTTTCCGGCAGAAAAAAAAATACGTAAGTTATTTTCAGGCACAAAATCTTTTTTCTTCATTCTTGTGTAATGGAGATGAACAATGCACTGCATAATTTTTGTTGTTGTTGCTTGATCTTTTCTGCTTTCTCGTTTTACATTTTGGAGCTCTGAGGAGCTACCTTGCATACTGAATGCTACTGAGCAAAACGTCCCATGTATATCTTAACATCCAAAGATTTCTGCAGAGAGGCAGGTCAGGAATCCATGTTATGAGAACAGAAAGCAGACACCAAAAGTACCCAGCCCCTCTCATTTAAAGGAGGACAGGAAATTTCATGTCTTTTCTCTGTGATTTTGAAGGGAGACATTTTTCAAATGCTTACGGTGGATCTTATGCAAAAATCATTCTGATGTTATTCCAGAAAGATGGGTGGTGCCCTTTGTGGGCATTACTAAAATATCCTGTTTTCTATTTACTGCAATATACAGCAATTACAAGCATGGACTACTGTCTCAAAATTGTGCAATGCCAAGACAGCTTAAACATGCAGGCCAAACTGAGCTGCAAAATCCCCAAATATCAAGGAAAAAGATGCAAAGTCAGACTTCTGGCACGGATGGGAGTATGTTAGATGCACAACTCAGTTCTGCTCTCCGATATGCAGTGTTCACTGCCGCATATTAGAGAACTGAAAATACAGAGCTGATGAAATTTCTCACTAACATGATCCTAAAGTTAAATATGTAGATGTAATGTAAGCTTCTTTCTAAATACACCAATATTCACACCACACGGGGAGGGGGGGAGGCGGAAGAGCAGGAGGGGAATACTATGCGCTAAATCTCTCATTAACAAAATATAAGTTTATCCTTCATAAATTGATTTTCCCCCCCCCCCCCTTTTAAAAAAAAAAAAATCCATTCATTCCTCCTCACTGCTGGCTAAAATGATATTTGCCTCTCACTAATGCTGATGTTTGAGATTACTTTTTAAAAAAGATTTCAGAATATTTATGTAAATAAAACAGTAGTATGGGTGTTCAATGTACACCCTTCACAAGTTAGACTGTAAGAGGCAGAGACAGTCTTTTTATTTTGTGTTTGTACAGCACCTAGCATTCTGATCCATGACTAGGGGTCCAAGGCACTACAGTAATACAAATAAATAATAATGAGTAGACGTAGGAGCCAGGAATTCCCAAGTTCAAATCCTGACTCCCTCTGTTATCTTGGGTGAGTAAATTTAAAAACCTCTATTTCCCCATCTGTAAAACAGGAAAATAATAGTTACCGCAAAGGATTGTTTTGAGGGTTAGTTAATGTAAAGCACTTGCAAGTCTGAGAAAGCTATATGATCCAATAAGCAATATTAAAGGAAAATATTTATCAGATAAAAGCCTGGGCACCTCATTCCAAGTCAAAATGGATATTGTAAGGCTTCAGAAAACATTGAATACTAACAAATGTACAGAATGAAATATACTTTGAAAAGCATTCCGGAAAATGAGCTGTATTTTCACTGACTGCTGAGCTAACCATGATGAGGAGAAGACAATTTTGCTAATAAACTGGAATGGCACCTGCAAGTTTGAAAGGTAAAAACTGGCTTTAGAACCTGACCGCAGAAGACATGGGTAAAGCTATCACAGTACTTATTTGGCCAAGAAAAAGCATGCTTTGAAAATATTACATATTCACGCCAAAATGCATATTTTTGCAAGCCTAACTGTATGTTTATAGGAATGATCAGAACAGCAAGTCAGGTCAATTAATACACATTTGATGCATTTCATGACAAGTTATTTTGCAGAACTGCCATTCAAAAAAGGGAAAGGATAAAGACCCCACGTTGAAAGCCTTACAATTGTGATATACAGCAATAGAAGCCAGGAAATTCTAAGTGGGGGGATTATAATTGAATTTTCTGGGATTTGTTGATCTAATGGTTTTCCTTGAACATAATTTTTCTGAAATACGTTCAGAGAAGCGTCTTATGGTCTTTGCTCATGAAGGTAAACCAACTGCCTGTTTTTCACAGAAAAAAAAGTACATTTTGTACATAGATTTATAATTTTAAGCCTAGAAATCACCTCCTATCACCTCCTAAATGCATCCAGTAGCCTGTAGGAGGTCTCCCAGTCTAAATATTACCTCTCACCTTACAGGTTTGTGTGTATGTGTGAGTGTCTGATTAGTGGCCAGCAAGCTGACACAGCTCCTGTTTTGTTTACAGAATCAGCTGCATGAACCTCCATCAGTGAAAGAAGTTTCAGGGCTAGCATCCCCACCCCCTCCAAGAAAAGACAGCATGTTCTTCTGAAGGTGACAAGACATTCAAACTCTGAATGCTGCATCTACTTGTGTTTTATTTTTCTAGTATCCAGAAAACAGGTATTTTAAACGGCTTGGATCAATTTAGTTTTAAATTAAAAAAAGTAAGTTCTTTATTTGCAATCACAACAGAAAATTAGCAACTCCTTTAAGTCTGTAAAACTCGTATTTAAAAAAAGTAACAATGAATCTAAGGAACTTGTCTCTTATAAGGCAAGCTTGAGCTATTCATTCTCAAAGGTCAAAACATATGTATCCTATACAAGTAATCAAAAAAAGGCTTTCCTATTATTAGCCTGAAAATAGTGCTGAGCTGCACATTTATATAAAATAAGTACTGAAAGTAAAGCAACTAATCAAGCATTTTAAATCAAGTAACTCACCGTTAAGAATACTGTATTCCCATACCTTGGTCAAAGAAAGAGGCAGACATCAAAGCACTGGTATTAGACTGGGCGGATTTAATAGTGTTTGAGAATTGACAGGGGAAGCATTTCATCTTCCGCAGTGCACTACTTCGCTTGTGTATTTTCATCTGTGTTAACACCCTTGTTCCCAAATAAAATGAATGCTAGTCTTTTCTTTCAAATGGTAACTAGAATCCCAGTGACAATTACAAGGCAGGATTATTTTAGTCCTTCAATGCTGCAATGGGAAACAGAACGTCTACAGAACGTGCTGCTTTCTCTTGCCTCCTCCCTTTTGAGTATGCTATTTTCGCTACAGTCTCTAGGTGGAGGCCTTGGAAACTCTCAGGGCTGCTTTCACCACTGCCCAGGAGCTTCCAAATGATAGGCAAACAGTACAGAGGAGGAAAATCTATGAGGGAGAAGCAGCAAACATATTGAAGCTCTAGTAAGTCTGCATCACAACAGACTTTCAGAAATATACTGCATTCTATATTTTACTGCAGAATGCTCCCCTCCACCCTGAAGCAACAGTGTCACAAGAGATATAATGAAAAAGAACAGCCACCTAAAACTGCACATATTTGATACACCTTAACGAATGTAGTTAACTCAGTCAATCTCCTGACAGACCAGGAGAAAGTCACAGAATGAATGTGCAATCCATCTGTCTTAGGAGGCCACTTATTCT
Organism: Trachemys scripta elegans; assembly: GCF_013100865.1. Lineage (NCBI taxonomy): Eukaryota > Metazoa > Chordata > Testudines > Emydidae > Trachemys > Trachemys scripta. The sequence goes on from NC_048299.1 coordinate 149,230,870, forward strand.
CTTTATTTTATTTTTTTTAACTCCAGCTGTCTTGAGATTTCTTTGACACTAAGGCCTTGTCTACACTACCAGGGTAAGTCGACCTAAGTTACGCTACTCCAGCTACATTAGTCGATGTAGCTTAGGTCGACTTACGGACTGGGAGACGCTCTCCTGTCAACTTGCCTGACTCCTCTCGTTTCGGTGGAGTACTGGAGATTGCTCTGATCCCCAGTGGCTGTAGACATGGCCTAAGAAGCAGTATTCTGACATTTCAAGGGACCAAGAATTTAATTACAGTGGTGCAGTATCAAGAGCAGGCAAGAGGAAGACACTATTCTGATGAAGGCAAAACAGGAGAGCTATTACCTAGATTCATACATGGCCCTCATTGCTATGTTACCTGTGCACTTGTATTGGTGACTTTATTCTCACCCAACCCCACTAAGGTAAGGAAATACAATCACTGTTTTCTAGACAGGAAAACTGAAGCACAGAAAAACAAAGTGACTTGCCCAAGATCCCACAGGAACTGAAGCCAGTTCTCCTGAATCCCAGTCCAGTGCATTAACCACAAGGTTGCTTATTCATCCTTAGATATGGGAAGTCATCAAACTTCAAATCAGCAGAGCTGAGAAAAGAAGTTCTTTTCATAAAAAGCCTTCCCCATCCCAACTGTCTTATATCTACTTTGATCTGTTACAGTAGTTTTACTCCGCAACAGACACTCCCCCCAAATGGACTATAATGCGAATTTAAATTAAAAACGATGTTAATAATCTTATTCACGTCTCCTGAATTAGGATATTAAGTTAATACACTAAAAAAGCTCTAACAGGATTATTAGGGGCCCTTATCAAAGATAGTTATGCTAAACTACATCTCTTGTACTGTAATGATGTTTAGAAAAAAATTGCTTATTCGCATGAAATGTAATACAGGAAGAATAACCTAATTCCACTACTAATATGCTTACTGCTTTGTAAATATGACTGCAAAATAATGGATGCAGTCAATTTAAGTACGCAGTTAGGGTTGTAATATATTTACAGTAGGTTTTCAGAGTTCTGTTCAAATAAAGCTGGGCAGCCAATTGCAATGCATACATCTGAATAAATAAATAAATAAATTTTAAAAAAAAAATCTAGTAGCGGCAACTCCTAAACTACAACAGCACAAGACTCCTGGCAGGTATATTTTTAGAAACTAGAATTGTCTGCCTAATCCCGGAGCAGAAGTGAAAAGCAGGTTTGATAGATTCCTAACTGATAAAGGTCTTTTAGCAAAGGACAGTCAAACGTACATCACCAGGTTGGTCCCCTGCAGCAGTTGTCATGGAGAGGATAAATGGAGGACTCTTCCAGGGCACCTAAACTTCCTGCTCATTCGTCCCACCATAGTTTAAGTAGAGTTCTCCCAAATCTAAAAAGGAAACAAAAGTGACCTGATCTATCTTACTTATTAATGTGGCATGGGATTGTCAGTTATTTTATTGCTTTTTTTAAAATCAGGCAGGAAATATCTAATTTCTGCACTAGATATATAAAAGCCATTATATCTGAAAAGAGGCAAATCTAGAGAGCAGGTGAGAAAAATCCTCTACATCCAATTTAGGACCTTTATTATTTACTGAAGAAGGGACTCCTCATCTTAGAGGTCACCTTTTCCTTCTTTCTTCTCCATCCTCAATTTTCTACTCATTTTTTCCTCCCCAAAAGGGATAAAAAATTACTATTGGGGCCAGAACTTTCTATAGTCAGGTCCATGATACTGACAACAAAAGGGACTAAACAGAATAATCAAGTAACCGCTCGAAGGTCTGTTATTTGTATGAACAGAGAAACTGTCAATGAATCAGAACAGGATGAAATCCTGTCACTATTCAAGTCAATAGCAAAACAACCATCATCTTCTCTAGAGCTAGGATTTCACCTCAAAGGTCCATCTACAATACACTGTTTTATAGTGGCAGTACCAGATGCTACAGAAGAAGAGGCCAAAATATCGGTAGTGCACAGACATGAAATAACTTGCCCACAGGGAAGTTTTTCCTCTAACCATTATCAGACAGGCTTATTTCAAAGTGGGAGAGTTTATACCCTTATAAAAATGTTGTCATTACCCATACAAATACCTAATTCTTTTATTAATCTTACTAGGCCTCAAGTTATATCTTGAGACAGTGAACTCGAGAGGTTATATAGTATTTAAAATTGCATTTCCTTTCAATTTAGATTTGTTACCTTTCGGTTTAACTGAAGGTAGCCTTATTCTTGTTATTAGGCAAAACAGCCACACCCCAATTCTGTATACTACCATCATGCTTCCTCTTGTTTGTGTCTTCTCAATACTAAATGGGGTCAGTCTGTCTCATCTCATGTCTATAGTCAATTTCACTGCCTGTTTCTGCTATATTCTTTCTGAGACAGGGTTACCAGAACGGAACACAATATTCCAGGGAAAGGCATACCATTGAATTATATCATAGCATTATAATATTTTCAGTATTGGTTTCTTTATACAGCCTAACATTTTGCTTATTTGTTTTTTGACACCCACTGCAGAAATTTACATTGAGTTGTCTGGCCCTCTCCACCCCCTGCCCTCACCCCGAGTGGTTAATTAATATTAGAACCCAGCAACAAATGCATCACTTCACAAATTTCAACACTAAATTTCATCAGTCACTGTGGTGCCCAAACAAATAACTTTGTTAGGCCCCTCTGAAGTTCCCCACAGTCGTCTTTAGTCATAGCTAACCTAGATTATTTTGTTTCCTTTGTCACATCACTGTTCACCTTTTTCCAGTTCACCTGAGCTATATAACATTGACTATAGGACTACTGGGATTAGATATACATGTTGTATATCACTTTAAAGATGGAAACACCAAATTTCTGTGAAGTATTCTTCACTAGCCCCAGCTGTGTGGGATATATAGACCCTAAAATCCCATCATTCTGATTATAGTCTTGATTTTCGGAGGCTGGACGCTCAGCACTTTTTGAAAAAAATCAAGCACCTTAGAAGCATCACAATTTGGACACACAAAAATGGAAGCACCTAAAATACTAGTCCCTTTTGAAAACACTGGCCCTCCATTTTTTTTTCTTAGCATTATTATATAGCTGGTATCTCAAGAACAGCTGAAAACAAACCAGCACTTTATGCCAATCCATCTTGGAATCACGGCTTTCGAATGGTATAAAATGCTAATTTTCACCTTCAGTGGTTCATAAGATTTTGACAACTAAAACTTTGTGGGAATCGTAGTGGAGGAATTAAAACAAGATGGTTATCAGGATGCTATATTAAGGTCCAATATCATGCAACTTGCCAGGACTAGTTGCACCTTTGTTGGCTCAGTACAAAGATTTTCGTGACTTGTAAACATTGCCAAATACTGGTCCTGAAACCAGTGAGTCTAAAGCAAAAAATTCAATCCCTACTACCACATGAAAGCCAGACTTTTTTTTTTTTTTTTTTTTCTTTTTTCCTTTTTCTTTGTTTTGTTTTGCCAGGGACAACTGGACAGGGACAGCCCATGTTACTGCTTAACCAATCAGAAGTATCACTTATAGGAGAATGCCACCCAGTGTGCCAACCTAAATGAAAGACTGAATCAACCCAGATACATTGCACAGCAGCACAAAGTATCATTAAAGAAATAAACCAAGCCAATGATCTTAAACAAGTATCTTAAAATGCCCTACAGGATTGCGGCTGGAGGTTCCTGGTAACTGACCCTGAAGCATTGCCTTATCCTAACAGAATGCAGTCTGCTTTGTATCCAGCATCCTGTAAGCCTTCCAATAGCTATCCCAGCTAAAGTAGCTGCAAGCTATAACTTTTTGGAAGAGTGAGAGTTGGAATATATATGATCTTCAATCTGAAAAGCTGCCGTTAGCTCGCTACATTTCCCATCACTCACAAATCTTGTCCACTTTACTTTTAGAGTTCTAACAAAAATCAAAACTCTCTTGGGGTCAAGAAGAAAATTAATCTTCACTATGAGGATACATTCTGCTGTAGTTTCAAACACAAGCTTTTCTAGGTAAACATGAAGATAGAGACAATGACCTGCAGGTCTCCTAGCTAAAACCAGAGCAATCAAACAAGGCTCCTTTCCTTTTATATCAAGGAAAAAAAAGGTATGTATAAAAAGATGTTTTGATGATTGATGCAATATGTTCAGACTCCACTGTGGGAAGAGAGGACACACTGGAAGCTTAAAAAATATAAAACATCAATTGCTAACAGATAAACCACCCCCAAAAGCAAGGTGGTGCAATGAAAAAATAGTCAGTATTTGCAGAAAATCATGTCTCTTTATTATGTCTCAAGTTGGGCTCCCAAAAATAACTAGTTCCTTTCAGACGTCTTGATCGCTGTGTATGTTTACTATACTGATTTCAGACTATCCTGAGAAACCCACTTCCAAACAATCGTGCTGAGAGGCTTAGTGTTGTACAGCACAGAAATATTATTAATAAGAAGGAACCTTGTCAAATTAACCCCAATATGATTTCCCAGTAGTCTCAAACTTGCATGATTTGGTGGGGGAGGGGGCGGGGAGGAGAGGGGAAGGGGGGCAGGACAGATCACATTCAGAACTATCAGTATTTAAAATAAATCTGAATGGAACCAACTCACTTTGAAGAGTTTCTTCCTGGATCCTCAATTACATTGAAAGGATAAAAACAATGAGGAGTCCTTGTGGCACCTTAGAGACTAACAAATATATTTGGGCATAAGCTTCCATGGGCTATAACCCACTTCATAAGATTCATGGAGTGAAAAATACAGTAAGCAGGTATAAATATACAGCACATGAAAAGATGAGAATTGCCTTACTGGGGGGGGGGGGGTCAGTGCTAACGAGGCGAATTCAATTAGGGTGGATGTGGCCCATTCCCAACAGTTGGCTATCCCTCTGAAAATTGAAAGGATAGGCACTGAATATGGGACGTTAGAAGGAATGGCTGGAACACAGATTCGCATAATAATGGGTGGAAAGAAAACCTACAAATCTGTACAGCAGCATGAGTACCTTTCTACCAAAAGACAGGACTCAAGACTGCCCCAATATCAAACTGGTATGTCTAGTCATGAAGTTACCTGAAACATTTTCAATGGAGGAAGCATCATCAGCATTAACATTGCTTACGGAGAAAAGATTGCAATCATTGCTGACTCTATTTATCTCTCTCTTCACAGAAGCCAACTGTCCGTGGAATATGCATACAGTCTGCAATGAATCCTTCCAAAGTAAAGAACATCCAGAAGTTTAGGCAAGAATCTATTTCATGGGGAAAACATAAAGCAAGCTCTCATTTCCTTTTTTCTAGTAACAATGAAATTACACCAGACTTTGGCATATGGTGCTTGTATTAAGGACAGGACAGCGAGAGCAGAAACATCAGGTTTAGAACTGTCCTTTGAAGCAAGAAACCAAGCAAATGAGTTACTCCTCAAAAGAAGTTGGTGTATACCTGTTCATAGCATCTTGCCTTAGTCTGTAAATTTCACCCTAGATTCTCTTACTGAGAAACTGCATGAATACCTGCTTGTTAACAAGCAAGATGTGCTGAGTTAAAGAATATCATGGACCTAAGGGCTTGTCTATACTTACGCGCTGGTTCGGCAGCAGGCAATCGAACTTCTGGGTTCGATTTATCACGTCTTGTCTGGACGCAATAAATCGAACCCAGAAGTGCTCCCCGTTGACTCCGGTAATCCTGCTCGGCACGAGTAGTACGTGGAGTCGACGGGGGAGCCTGCCTGCCGTGTCTGGACCGCGGTAAGTTCGAGCTAAGGTACGTCTACTTCAGCTACGTTATTCACGTAGCTGAAGTTGCGTACCTTAGTTCGAATTGGGGGGTTAGTGTAGACCAGGCCTAAGAGTACAAGGTCCACTGCAGAAAGACAACCATGTCAGGATTCAGGTGAAGCTGAGAAACGAAGGGCCTGGGCCAGAAAAATTAACAATGACGTGCAAGTCAAACAAAAAGATAAATGTCTAGTAAGAAAACAAGCTAAGATCATGCTTAGGGAATGGCTGAATAAACGTATCCCTGAGACCTTAGAGCTGTTTTGCTCTGAAGGAGTAATGTGTTTGAAATTGGAATCTCACTGTAGGCAACTGGTTGAGGGATCTTCCATACTTCGGCCTGAAAACTGGACAGTAAGGAACTTGGTCTATGAGACAATGCAAGCAAGTCAGAGTGCCTAAACGAGATTTTAGTAAGAAACAGCTTGGAAGGGGTTAAAATACTGCAAACTCCATTAGTTCAGATTAATTAGTCTAATGAGCTGACTATACTTTAATGCACTGATTTAATTCCACAAGCTGAATTTGTGAAACTCGATATTCTGTATTGAATCTGTAGTTCTAGTTTACAACTGTAATAGAATATTTATTTTTATCGGCAGAGGTTATCTATTTTAACATAATATGAACTTTGGGCAAGCTTTGCTTATAAAACATGCTTGGCAGGCAGAACATGTTGCCTAGTCTACAGTAGTAAGGCAATCATGGCAGCTAACAGAATGCCTTTATTTCACCAGTCCAAAAAAGTGTTTGCACAAGATTCTGGAACTACTTTGGTCTATCCAAGTGTATATACACTCAACAAGCAAATCCGTCAGCTTACACAAGTGGAGCAATCTGCTCATGTTTCTAAAGGATCTGAACAAAGAATTGCAGTATTCCAAAATATTTTTGGAGCTATTTGTTGTTTATACACCTTCCCAAGGCCCTTAAATACCAGTTCTGGGATTTCTAGGTTTTATGGAGTACTGATATGCCTGTCCAGACTACGGATTGACAATGGTCTTCCAAAAGAGAAGGAGTGTTATTTACCTCTTCACATAACACAAGAGCAAGGGTCACCCAATTAAATTAATAGGTGGCAGGTTAAAACAAACAAAAGGAAGTATTTCTTCACACAATGTAGCGTCAACCTGAGGAACTCATGACTAGGGGATGTTGTGAAGGCTAAAAACTACAAACTGGGATCAAAAGGGAATCAGATAAACTTATTCTCCATTAACCTATCCTCAATGGCTATTAGCCAAGGTGTTCAGGGATGCAACCCCATGCTCGGGTATCCCTAAGCCTTTGACTGCCAGATGCTGAGGCCTGGTCTACACTAGGACTTTAATTCGGATTTAGCAGCGTTAAATCGAACTAACCCTGCACCTGTCCACACAACGAAGCCATTTATTTCGAAATAAAGAGCTCTTAAAATCGATTTCTGTACTCCACCCCGACAAGCGGAGTAGTGCCAAAATCGATACTGGCATTTCAAATTAGGGTTAGTGTGGCCGCAATTCGATGGTATTGGCCTCCGGGAGCTATCCCACAGTGCACCATTGTGACCGCTCTGGACAGCAATCTGAACTTGGATGCACGGGCCAGGTAGACAGGAAAAGCCACGCGAACATTTGAATTTTATTTCCTGTTTGCCCAGCGTGGAGAGCACAGGTGACCACAGATAGCTCATCAGCACAGGTAACCATGCAGGCCGATAATCGAAAAAGAGCACCAGCATGGACCGTATGGGAGGTACTGGATCTGATCGCTATATGGGGAGAGGATTCAGTGCTAGCAGAACTTCGTTCGAAAAGGCAAAATGCCAAAACTTTTGAAAAAATCTCCAAGGGCATGATGGAGAGAGGCCACAATAGGGACTCAGATCAGTGCCGCGTGAAAGTCAAGGAGCTCAGACAAGCCTATCAAAAAACAAAGGAGGCAAACGGTCGCTCCGGGTCACAGCCGCGGACATGCCGCTTCTATGCCGAGCTGCATGCAGTTCTAGGGGGGGCCGCCACCACTACCCCACCCCTGACCGTGGATTCCGAGGCGGGGGTAATCTCATCAGCTACACCTGAGGATTCTGCGGACGGGGAAGAGGAGGAGGACGACGACGACGACCTTGCGGAGAGTACACAGCACTCCGTTCTCCCCAGCAGCCAGGATTTTTTTCTCAGCCTGACTGAAGTACCCTCCGAAGCCAGTATCCAAGACTATGACCCAATGGAAGGGACCTCAGGTGAGTTTACCTTTTAAAATATAAAACTTGTTTTAAAAGCAAGCGTTTTTTAATGATTACTTTGCCCTGAGGACTTGGGATGCATTCGCGGCCAGTACAGCTACTGGAAAAGTCTGTTAACGTGTCTGGGGATGGAGCGGAAATCCTCCAGGGACATCTCCATGAAGCTCTCCTGGAGGTACTCCAAAAGCCTTGCCACAAGGTTTCTGGGCAGTGTAGCCTTATTCCGTCCTCCATGGTAGGACACTTGACCACGCCATGCTAGTAGCAAGTAATCTGGTATCATTGCATGACAAAGCCTGGCAGCGTATGGTCCCGGTGTTTGCTGGCATTCAAGCAACATCGGTTCTTTATCTCGCTGTGTAATCCTCAGGAGAGTGATATCACTCATGGTAACCTGGTTGAAATACGGGACTTTAATTAAGGGGACAGAGGTGGCTGTTCCTACTGGGCTGTTTGCCTGTGGCTGAAAAGAAATCCTTCCCTGCAGTTAGCCAAGCGCTTGGGGGGGGGGGGGGGGCGTAATTGGCCCTGAGCTTTTTGCATTTGGCTAGCAGGGATCTTCCCTGATACCAGCCACACGGTGGGGGGAGAGATACAGCGATCATCCCAGATAATTCATGGCGGGAGGGGAGGGCGGGGGGTTAGTTTGGTTTCTGCAGGGATCTTCCCTGATACCAGCCACGCAGTGGGGGGAGGGATAAAGCTATCATCCCAGAGAATTGGTTGGGGGTGGGGGGTAGTTTGTCTTCTGCTGCTGAAGGTTAACAGGAAAACCGCAGCAGTCAACGGGCTTTGCTTGGTATGTGGGAAAGGAGGGCGCAGAAGCCGAAAGACAATGGCTTACCATGGCTGCATGCAAGCTGAATTCTGTTGCCTGGACCTGTATCTGTGATCTCTAATACCAAAGCCACAGGCACTCAATATTAAGATGGAAAATGCGACCTTGTACTGAAATCACGTGCTATGTAATGTGAATAGTGTTGTTCACCATGCAAGAGTATAAGCATTGTTCTGTAAACTGTATCATTTTAAAAACTTCTCTCCTTTTTTTTCCATCCCTCCCTCCAGCAGCTGCAAATTTTTCAAGCCTCCCTCTTCCATCCCGAAGGCTCTCTCAGATAAGGCGGCGGAGAAAGAGGACGCGAGACGAGATGTTCTCGGAAATAATGGAATGCACCCGCAATGAAAGAGCTCATTTGAATGAGTGGAAGGACACGGTATCTAAATACAGGAAAGATACCAGTGAACGTGAGGTCATGAGGAACGCTTGAGATGAGAGGTGGCAGGCTGCAACGCTGGAGCTGCTGCATGATCAAACGGACATGCTCCGGCGTCTGGTGGAGCTTCAGGAACGGCAGCAGGATAACAGACTGCCACTGCAGCCGCTGTATAACCTCCCTCCCTCCTCACCATGTTCCATATCCTCCTCACCCAGACGTGTAAGAATGCGGGGGGGGGGGGGGGGGCTCCGTGCACCCTCCCA